>NW_028317995.1:3370000-3427500 GCF_062004578.1 Staurois parvus
AGTCCAGGCTGTCAGTGAGGACAGGCGGCCTCCCAGCACTACACTGCTTCCCTCTCATACACATCGGACCCCAATCATCCTACTCACATAGAGTTAACCCTGCAACCAGAGCACACCCCCGCCTATTGATTGGTCCAACTGTGTAGAAGAAGGCAGAGCCAGTGCTGGACATGCCTTATTCGGTCACTAGCCAGCTGGAGGATTGTGTGTGTACCGGAGATGTACGGACCGATCCTCCGATCAGCGACTGCCGAGGTCCTGAGCTAATGTTATCACTTCCCATCCTAGGGGGAGCCGATACTTCACTGCTACATGAAATACTGTCATGTATATAAATATATATATGTATTAATTCAGGGGTCCTCAAACTTTTTAAACAGGGGGCCAGTTCACTGTCCCTCAGACCGTTGGAGGGCCGGACTATAGTTTAAAAAAAAAAAAACTATGAACAAATGCGGACACAGTACAGGAGATGACCAGAGACTGCGGACATACAACGGCAGCGGGAATACTGGGCCGGCTGCTCCATAAGGCGCACAGACATTTCCCCCCAAGTGTGTCTTATGGAGCGAAATAGTGCCCCATCATTGGTGTCAGTGGGAGGAATAGTGCCCCATCATTGGTGTCAGTGGGAGGAATAGTGTCCCATCATTGGTGTCAGTGGGAAGAATAGTGCCCCATCATTGGTGTCAGTGGGAAGAAACGTGCCCCATCACTGGTGTCAGTGGGAGGAATAGTGCCCCATCATTGGTGTCAGTGGAAAGAATCGTGCCCCATCATTGGTGTCAGTGGGAGGAATAGTGCCCCATCATTGGTGTCAGTGGGAGGAATAGTGTCCCATCATTGGTGTCAGTGGGAAGAATAGTGCCCCATCATTGGTGTCAGTGGGAAGAATAGTGCCCCATCATTGGTGTCAGTGGGAAGAAACGTGCCCCATCACTGGTGTCAGTGGGAGGAATAGTGCCCCATCATTGGTGTCAGTGGAAAGAATCGTGCCCCATCATTGGTGTCAGTGGGAGGAATAGTGCCCCATCATTGGTGTCAGTGGGAGTAATAGTGCCCCATCATTGGTGTCAGTGGGAGGAATAGTGCCCCATCATTGGTGTCAGTGGGAGGAATAGTGCCCCACCATTGGTGTCAGTGGGGGGAGGAATCATTTCTCATCATTTCTCATCATTCCCTGCGGCTGCCTAGTTTGCCTAGTGGAAGCACTGGCCCTGTCTGTCACCAATTCTCAGTTCTGATGTTTTCTTTAGGCAGAGTTACAGGAATTGCTTCAGCAATATTATTGCAACACTTGTGGATATAATGAATCCCTGTGACTCATTGCTACCCACTGTTGCTACTTCCTTCTAGGTCTAATTGTACTAAATGTAGATAGATTTGAATTACAACTGGTATCATCTCCAAGGAGCAGGGCCCTCCTTTCCCTCTTGTATTGAACTGTATTGTTGCTGTATTGTCTCCCGTTATATTGTAAAGTGCTGAGCAAACTGTTGGTGCTATATAAATCCTGTATAATAATAATAATAATCTAGGTCTAGTTATGAGTAGCTGATAACATGCAATAAAGAGCATATAGTGGTAAAGTTAAAAAAGGTTTCTTCTTTTTAATATTTATATAGAGATGGTTGGCTGACATTATATTAAAATGATTTTATCATACTAGTATGTTGCTATGCTCCTGTACTGGTAGCAAGCTGATCAGCAGAGAGCTGAGCAGCAGCATGCAAGGATGTGCCCAAGATTTAAAGCAGTATTAGACCCAAAAGCCAAAATGTATTATATTGCAGCTTATCAGTTCTTAGATGTGGTTGCTGCATTAGTTTTCTTTTTTAGGCTTTCTTTTCCATATTTTCCCATAAGATCTGGCCAGTAAGTCTGTTGTTTTTCAACAGAACAAGCTGTTCTGCAAATGTAGTAGTTAGAGCGTTGAGACAAACCATTGTCCACTGTTTACAATGATCAGCTTTTATTTATGTAAAACCATTATCCCAAAAGAAAAAAAAATATTTGCTGTAACTGCTTAAAATGTGTTAGCTGGAGTTCTGGCTTCGATTTTTTACTGTATCTAAATCTGCTAGTACATCTAAATACTCCCTTCCCCGCATACTGACAGTGCTGCTATATAAAGGTGTCTCTGTTGCTTCTTCATCCAGAATGGGGGCACTCTAATACGGGGAGTGTGTTACTGGCCAGATACCCAGGTGGAAATATGGAAAAAGCCTGAAAAGAAAAAAAAAACTAATGCCAGCACATCTAATGATTCGTAAGCTGCAATATATACATTCTTGGATTGAGGTTTAATACATCTTCAAGCCTGATGTGCATTCAAACAAGGCCGCTACTTCTGGGTTGTGTATGTTGTAGGTTGGGGGTTTGCAGGCAAAGTGGAGAAAGGCACTATTCAGACCAACTGATGTTAGTATATAATCACTAGAATTCATAAAGACTGGCAAAAGCAGATTTTGAGAAAGTGTCTCTCAGGCATTCTAAAAGTGGTGAAGAATGTGCCCAATTTATAGACCTGTCTAGAACTTGTGCCTCAATTAGGTTCATGCTGAGCCACTTTTAAAATGCAAGCGAGACACTTTTGCAAAATCTGTCTGAGGCAGTGTGTTTCTCTGTACGCCAGAAGAGACTTGATCTTAACCACTTGCCCTCCAGAGGATTTACCCCCCTTCCTGACCAGGCCATTTTTTGTGATACGACGCTACTTTAACTGACAATTGCGCAGTCATGCAACGCTGCACCCAAATGAACCACTTGAGCTCCAGAGGATTTACCCCCCTTAATGACCAGGCCTCTTTTTGCTACTCGGCGCTGCACTAATTCAACTGATAATTGCGCGGTCATGCAATGCTGCACCCAAACAAAATTTATGTCCTTTTTTTCACACAAATAGAGATTTCTTTCGGTGGTATTTGATCATCTGTGCGCTTTTTATTTTTCCCGCTATAAACAAAAAAAGGCCAAAAATTTTGAAGAAAAACAATATTTTTTACTTTCAGCTATAAAAAATATATAGTAAACTCAAAGTTGGTTATAAATTTAGGCCAAAATGTATTCTGCTACATGTTTTTGGTAAAAAAAAATCCCAATAAGTATATATTGATTGCTTTGTATGGAAGTTATAGCATCTACAAACTATGGTATAGATACTGCAACTTACGCCATTTTTCTGCTATACAGCGCTGCGCTAGTTTAATGGACAATTGCGCGGTCATGCAATACGGTACATAAATGAAATTTACATCCTTTTTTTCCCCACAAATTGAGCTTTCTTTTGGTGGTATTTGATCGCCTGTGCAGTTTTTATTTTTTGTGCTATAAAAAAAAAGGCTGACAATTTTGAGGAAAAAAAAAACATTTTGGACTTTTTGCTATAAAACATGTCCAGTAAAAAAAAAATGCAAAAATCAAATTTAGTCATAAATTTCTGCCACAATGCATTCTGCGACATGTCTTTGCAAAAAAAAAACCCACTACGTGTAAATTAATTGGTTTACGTGAAAGTTATAGCGTTTACAAATGGCGGGAAAGATACTGGGATTTTTAGGTTTTTTTTTATACTAATAATGGCGGCGATCAGTGAATTATGGCGGCGATCAGTGACTTATGGCGGCGATCAGCGACTTATGGCAGGACTGCGGGACTGCGGCGGACATTCTGACATTGGGGGTACTGACTTGGGGTCACTGACATCCCCAAAAACACTAATACAGTGATCAGAGCAAAAAGAAAAACACTGACAGTGTACTAATTGCAATGGGGAGGAAGGGGTTAACTTTATTTTGCAGGGAAGGGTTATCTGAGTGAGGGGAGTGTTTTACTAGGGGGCGGGGGTGTGTACTGGGCGGGACACCGCTGATCGAGAGAAAGAAGCTCTTCTGTCTCGATCAGCTCGTCCTCGAGCTGACAAGGAAGGGACAGACAGCACAGCTACTGCAGCCGTGCTCTCTGTCACTGTTTACCGCCGATCGCCGGGAAACAGCCGCTAAGGACCGGCTGTGACCCGGCGACTGACATCCGCGGCGGTGATCGGCAGGACAGATAGGGCGGTGGCGCGCCTTGCACGCGCCCCCTATTTGTTTACAAAACACACGTTTTAAAACGTGGTTTTGCCTGCCAGTGCCGCCCTGCCGCCGTATTTATACAGTGGCAGGGCGGCAAGTGGTTAAATTTACGTCATTTTTTTCCCACAATCAGAGATTTCTTTTGGTGGTATTTGATCGCCTCTGCGTTTTTATTTTTTGCGCTGTAAACAAAAAAAGACTGTCAGTTTTGAAAAAAAAACCAATATTTTTGACTTTTTGCTATTAAACATGTCCAGTAAAAATTTTTAAAAAATCTAAATTTGCATTAAATTTAGGCCAAAATGTATTGTGCTACATGTCTTTGCTAAAAAAAAAATCCCAATACGTGTAAATTAATTGGTTTACATGAAAGTTATAGCGTTTACAAATGGCGGTATAGATACTGGGATTTTTTTTTTAATTTAAATTTTTTACTAGTAATGGCAGTGATCAACGACTTAGAGCGGGCATTCTGACACTGGGGAGAACTGACTTGGTGTCACTGACATCCCCAGTGACACCAATACAGTGATCAGTGACACTATACTAATGGAACTGGGCAGGAAGGGGTTAACATCTGGGGCCATCAAAGGGTTAACTGTGTGCTGTTTCACAGTAGGCTGTGTGTGTGTTTTCAACTGTAAGAACACTGCTTTGTATGGCTCTTTTGTAATGAGGGAGGCAGAGGAGGAACACAAGAAGCAGGGTTGGCGTCAGGGGCGGACTGACGACTCATGGGGCCCCCAAGCAATAGGGGATCATGGGGCCCCTGTGTCCTTGCCCAAACTGAAAAACGCCTATGAAAAAGGTACCAGGGGCATCTCATGGGGCCCCCTAATGACCCCAGGCCCTCGGGCAGTGCCCGAGTTTCCAAATGGTCAGTCTGCCCCTGGTTGGGGTGTTGGAGGTAAGGAGGAGGACATGGGACAGGCTTCAGGGGAAAATATATAACTCCTAGTGTTGTATGTGGGTAGGCTGAGATTGCAGAGGACCGTGTTGAGAACTCAGGGTCCTTTACTGTAGGCATTTTCTGATGAATTGGGACCCCAGGATTATGAGCATCAATAGGGACAACTATTGGGTGTTCACCCTATTGGATCACTGCTACAAAGGTAAAATTACTGATCTACTGCCTGCATTCCAGAGGTAGCCCAAAATATAGCACTTTGAGAAAATCCTGTTATTGTTACATAGGATTAAAGCTGTATTAAGCACAAAACCAAAAATATAGAATATTGCAGTTTACCAGTAATGAGATGTGGTGGATGTATTAGTTTTCTTTTTCTTTAGGCCCCTGTTTTCACCTGGTGATCTGGCCAGTGATACACCTGCTGTATTAGAGTGCCTCCACTCTGGATAAAGGAGCACAGGGGCACCTTTGGACAACATCATTGTTATTCAGGGGGGAGGAAGTATTAGATGCACTAGCAGATTTAGATATACTAACAAACTGAAGCTGAACTACAGCTAACACTGTATAAGCAGTTACAGCAAGCAGTCTTTTCCTTTTGGGATAAAGGATTTACATAAATATATAAAAGCTGATCATTGTAAGCAACCGTTTCAGTAGTAAATGGTTTGTCTCAACCCTCTAACTGCTACATCTGCAGAACAGCGTGTTCAGTTAAAAAACAACTTACTGGCTTACTGGCCAGATCACCTGGTGGAAACAAAGAAAAGAAAGTCCAAAAAAGAAAAAAAAAATGCAGCCACCATATCTAAGAATTGGATATGATAATAAATGTTTGCTTTTGGGTTTAATATTGCTTTAAAGAATAAAAGAGAACCTTTTAGTAACTTACAATTGCATTTTTCATATAGTTACATAGTTAATAAGGTTGAAAAAAGAAACTGGTCCATCCAGATCAACCTATGCGGGTAAATGTGTGTGCGATTTTTATTTTCTAATAATTCCCATAGCCCTGTATGAACTGCTCCCTGAGGAAGACATCTACAAATTTGTCAACGTTTTCTGGTTGTACCACTTCCTGGGGGAGGTAGTTCCACATTTTTACTTCTCTAACAGTAAGGAACCCTTTCCACAATCTAAGGTAAACCTCCTTTCTTCTGACCTCAAATTGTGGCTGCTTGTCCTCTTCAGGGACCTTACGGTAAACAGTTTATTACAGTTACTTAAGATACTTTTGATATATTTGTAGGTCCTAAATAAAGTATTGTAGACCAGTAAGGCAGCAATGTCAGGACTGGAGAGGGCTGGTTTCAGAAAAAGGACTGACTCTAAGCAGATTGCAAAGGGACTGAAGGATTAGTTACCATCTCCAGCATCAACACCACCAAAATCCAGGAGGCAAACGTCATCTCCTGTGACAATATGATCAGTGAACAAATATATAGATTGCTTTAATTGGATACCTTGTTTTTTACAAAACAAAAGCGGAAAAAGAAGAGCAGAAAGAGATAACGGAAAAGAATTAAAAAAGGGGAAAGGGGGGGGATGGGGAGGATCTGTGAGGGAAATGGATAGGGATACACGCCTGAGGCTATGTGGGGGGAGGGAGCCACTGAGACGGTTTAATCTCCAGAACAGGGTACCATAAGTGTCTTGCCTTCATCAGAATATACAAACTGATTCCAGTAGAACCAAGTCTTTGTATATTGTTTTCGTTTATTTTGAGCGTTTTTTTATTTTTTTTTATTTTTATTGGATATGTTTTATAGCAGAAAGTAAAAAAATATTGTTTGGTTTTTCTTTCAAAATTTCCGGTCTTTTTCCGTTCATATAGTAAAAAATAAAAACCCCAGTGGTGATCAAAGCCCACGAAAAAGGAAAGTCTATTTATTGGAAAAAAATTATGTAAATTTAATTTGGGTACAGTGTTGCATGACCGCACAATTGCCAGTTAAAGTAGTGCAGTGCCCAATAGCAAAAAATGGCCTGGCCATGAAGGGGGTAAAACCTTCCAGAGCTAAAGTGGTTAATGCATAACTCCCGACTAAGAAGCGAGCAACCACTTGCACAGTTAAATTGTTTGCAACCTGTGGCCATATTTCTTACATTGTTAACACTAAGAACTCTGGACACAGTTACTGTTAGAGAACACCACTTCCCCAGGTGTGTAGCATTTTTGAGACAGCATGTACCAGTCTTCATCAACTCAGCAATTCCTGTCACCTCCCTTCCAGCGACATGCCCATGTGTTTGTACTGGATACAGGAAATGCACTTTTACTGTAACTCCATGCTTGTGCTCCTTCCTGTGGCCCCTCTACATCTCTCCCTCTTTCCTGTGACTCCCAGCTAGGTCCCTAAGCATTCTGTTCTGCACTGATGGACCCAGTATATGGGGAGCCGATTGTAACTGAAGAGCCAAGCACTACTGCTGGGTGTCATGTGTGTCCACTGTGTCCTGGAGGTGGCGGTGGGCTCCCTCAAGGCACACCTGCCATCAATCTCTCCATTGCTATAAGTGCTCCTATTAAGGAGATAAATGTATAGCGTAAGGACTGCAGTAGACCGAGGAGCCTTGACATGGGCACTGCAGCTTATGCATATATTTGCAGATGTGTGAAAACAAAACCCTCTGTTTTAATGTTACATAAAAGTAATCCTTTTAAGGAGACAGTCTATTTAGGCAGTAAACTACAAAAGGCAGTAAGTCCATAACTGGTAGTAATAAGTCCATGTAAGTCCTCAGGTTCCCAACCCCAAAGGTAACCCCAACTGGGCTTTCTGATGGGGGCTTAGTCCGTCAGAGTAAAGGCTACATCTTGAAGGAGAGAATTCTCCAGACTCCTCTAAGGCACTAATGAGCCCTTATTTATATGGTATGACCTGTAGGGGGGGCAACCTTTTGAGTAAGAGCAGGAAAACCTAGCCAACAACGTTAACCCTTTCCTCTCAGATTCACCCACATAGCAGGTCAACCTAAAGACACAGACTTCTACATTGCAACAGATTAGTTTTACAAGCAATACAGCTGACCTGATGAACCCAGAGCATGAGGCAGCACAACTTTAACCCTTTGGAAGAACCTTCTTACAAGTCCCTTTCCTTTGCCTCAAATACCTTACATACTTTTAATGTTAGGCTGACTGGTCTGTAGTTTCCGAGTATACATCTCAATCCTCTTTTGTAAATTGGTACCAGATTTGCTCTACACCAACCAGTTTGTACCATTCCAGTCAGCAAGGTGTCTTATAAAATTAGAAATAGTTCCCTATGGTCTTGCAAATGTACGCCACCTGTTCCTGGTGAATATTCAGTCAACCATAGAGGTACCTTCAGTGAAATATCAGTAATGTTACTATTAAGACTATCAAACTCATCATTTTCATCTGTAAAAATGGAAAAGAAAAAATTATTTAAAACATCTGCCTTTTTCATATCAGTTGTGACCAGCTTCCCATGTTCATCTGTTATAGGGCCTATCTGTCTTTCATAACCTATTCCCTACTGATCTATTTAAAAAAAAAAAGTTTGAGGATTTGTTTTAATTGCTGTAGCAATGTGTTTCTCATAGTCTATTCTAGTCTTTTTTTTTTTTTGTAACACGAAAATTTAGACACATGGGTTTTAATTTTATTCTCTTATGCCTGTTACCCTATGCAATACAATGACTAATGCACTTCTTTAACTTATCAACACTCCCATTTGTCTTGTGTGCTCTTTGTTGCAAATATTTGGTCCCACTGAGTGTCATGCAGTAAGAATCGCAGTTTATTGAAAATAGCTTTTCTTGAAATTCAGAGTTCTTGCCATACCAACATGCTTCTCTTTCTTATAACTTATGGCAAATGTGATTACTTAATGGTCACTAATGCTCAAGTTGTCTCTAACCAAAGCTAATGGCCACTACTCAGTCCTCTTACGCCTCGACCTTTCCGCGGCCTTCGACACAGTTGACCACCCCCTCCTCCTTAATAAACTACACTCCCTCGGCATCAGAGACTGCGCTCTCTCCTGGTTCTCCTCCTATCTATCCCAACACTCCTTCAGCTTTGCCTATAATGCTACCACCTCCCCCTCTCTCCCCCTCTTTGTTGGGGTCCCCCAAGGCTCTGTCCTCGGGCCCCTTCTCTTCTCCATCTACACCTCCTCCCTCGGCAAACTGATACACTCCCACGGCTTCAACTATCACCTCTACGCCGATGACACGCAAATTTACCTCTTCACCCCTCGCCTCACCCCTTCAGTCTCCGCCCATATCACCCACCTACTGAACGACATATCAGACTGGATGTCGCTCCATTTCCCCAAATTAAACCTTTCCAAAACCAAGCTCCTGATTTTCCCCCCAGCCCGCGCCCCCCCCACCCTCTCCATCAGGACCAACAACACCACCATCAGTCCCACCCCACAAGCCAAAGTCCTAGGTGTCACTCTAGACTCAAACCTGTCCTTCCAACCCCATGTCCAATCGTTGGCAAACTCATGCAGGCTCCACCTCTGCAACATCTCCAAAATACGTACGTTCCTAACCCCAGACACTACTAAACAGCTCGTTCACTCCCTTATTATCTCACGTCTGGACTACTGCAACTCCCTTCTCACCGGCCTACCTCATCATAGACTATCCCCGCCTCAGTCTATCCTGACCTCAGCTACCAGACTCATCCACCTTACCAACCGCTCCGCTTCTGCCACCCCCCTCTGTCATTCCCTTCACTGGCTCCCGATTGCCCAACGCATTAAATTCAAACTACTAACACAGACATACAAAGCCATTCATAACTCTGCCCCAAACTACCTCTCCGACCTGATACCCAAATACCACCCTACCCATAATCTTTGCTCCTCGCAAGACCTCCTACTTTCTAGCTCCCTGGTCTCCACCTCCCACGCCTGACTGGAGGACTTCTCCAGGACTTCCCCCATCCTCTTGAACTCACTACCCCAATCCATCAGACTGTCACCTACCCTCCTCACCTTTAGGCGCACCCTGGAAACCCATCTCTTCAGGGAAGCCTAACCCGCCCTCACCTAACAGCCGATCTTCTCCACTCCTCCTACCACTCCATCCCCCACGGCCACTTCCTTCTGTACCACTATCCCCTCCCTCCTAGATTGTAAGCTCGAAAGTGCAGGGCCCTTGACCCCTTCGTGTTTTGTTTTGTTACTGTATTGTCTCATGTTCTGTCCCCCACTATAATGTACAGCGCTGAGCAAACCTTTTATATAAATACTGTATAATAATATAATAATAACTAGCACTTATGTAACAAGTTGTCTTGTTTGAAGTTAGTAGATTGAGCATAACTTTTTTTCTGGTTGAAGTTTTCACCATCTGTTCCATGCAATTGCTCTGCAATATTTTTAAAAAATGGGAAGCCTTTGTTGACTGTGGTCAATCAATATCAGGATAATTAAAATCGCTCAAATTAATACCATTGTCCTGCATCCAAGTTATTTCATTTTGTGAAAGGAGCTGAGATTTATGTAAGGGGGTCATAACATATTCCCACAAGTAATTTACTATTAACTCTTATTCAGCTCCAGTCATAATGACTGTGCACTATCACAGCTGAACCAGGTTTCTGGTATTCCCACAAAGAAGTTCTAGTTCATCAATTTTGTTTGCCTGGCTTCTTGTCTTTATGAACATACCTTTTAATTTTGTACTAGCTTTTAATTGTCTATTATTACTCATTTTGTAGCTATGATTTGGTTCCACTACTCTTTTTTATGCAACTTAGGTGATGCAGTTTCCCCCAGTCTAGTTTGAGCCCCACTCCCTCCACTATTCCACTCCCCTCTATATCCCATTCCTCTATAGACCATTGCTCTTCATTTGGCATATTTTTGCTGATCCCTCCTCCAGATCCTAGTTTGAAGGCTCCTCTAACCTTCTAACAATTTTTTTCCCAACAGAGCTGCACCCTCCCCATTTAGTAGTAGTCTGTCCCTACAGTAGAGCTAGTACCTGACGGAAGAGTGAGCGCAGTTTGTACCAATGTGTACCATGACAGCTGGGTCTTCCTCAGCACCACCCAACAATTTATCAACCCGATCCACAATGTTCCAAACCTGAGCACCCAGTAACAAGAAAATTGTTAATTAATCACAGTCTTTGTGACAGATTACCCTGTCCTCTGTTTATAATGGAGTCTTTAATGGAGTAATAATGGAGTCAAATAATGAAGTAATTAGCAGGTGATCTCTCCATGAGCATGTGAGGAGCAACAATTAGCTTTGGGAGCTTCCCATTGCTTTCAATTAAGCTGCCATCCACAGCTAATCACCAGGAACCCCGACTGGGTCTTCCACATGTAATTGCTAATGACCCCATTCCCAATAGTGAATAGGGCATTTCCTTGTTCTGCTACTCTTTGTATTGAAATATCTCCAGTAATGCACTTTAAACAGCAAACATTGCTTGCACCATTAGTTTAATACCAGTTTCAGGCAACAGCAAGAGAGAAAGTCTGCTGATCGTGGAGAAAGCTAATCTGCTAGCAGGTGACCAGATGGAATGCTGCAGGCAGGAAAGAGTGTGTGGAGGCCTTGTCCAAGGAGAGAGACTGCCAGAATTTGCCAGATGCCATCCCTTGGATGAGAGAGTCCAAAGCAGTACCAAGGATAGGGAACACTGGCACCTGCTCCACCTTTGCTATTCTCCTGCACACGGTCGCGGACATTGTACATAGTTATTAGAAGTTGTGGCCTAGTTCCTTCAGCCACTATCATTTGACCACACTTAACATAGCCCTATCATCATAGCTGATAGGAGGGCAGTCGGTCCACAGGCTGTACCACTGCGGTGTCACCATCATCATTAATTCAACTATTAAGGAGGCCTTTTCCTATTGTGCCAATAGTCTGGCAGTGCAGAGAGGAGTTGTCCTGTGCCAACAATCCCTTTTGCCAGCTTAGCCGCTTGTTGCTTTAGATTCACCAGTGACTAATGCTTTAAAGGAATATTACACCAGTAAATTGCTTCTTCCAGGGGGAATACTGTTCTTCCCTTAGTTTATTGCATTGTTCCTCAGAGAACCATAATTCACACTTCTCACTGTGCACCAACTAGGCCTCATCACACACGCAAAAGACTCTGCACTGCCTTTAAAGAACATTGTTATTTTGGGGTAAAGAGTTCTTTTCCTTATTTCTGCTTGCCGTCAAGTTCTCAGACCCAAAGTGAGCTAGTCTACCTGTTTGATAGTTCTCGCTGCTCACTGGGGACTGTAAAGCCGCCTCAGGTTACAGGTGTTGGGGTAGTTTCTGAAATGCAGGCCTGCTAACACTAACGGAGATTCTGTGATAAGTGTTGTTTCCTTTCTTTGCTTAAAGTTGACATAAGTAGTAATTGACTCTGCATATGCCAATTCTGTTTATGTTGTGTAACCAAGCTACATTTAAGTTGCTATAAATCTCTTACCAGGTCATCCCAATCAGTGTGGGAGTCAACTTTGTGGGGGTGATTTATCTGGTTAAAAGTATACTTTGGTGTCAGCAGGGGTTTGGATTTCAGAGAGGGGTCCAAAGCAACAGGGACCCCGAAAATCATCCGGAAACTCCTAAGGGGGTAGTGTGACATTAGTATAGTAGAAGAGCAAGAATAGGGTTGTTCTCTGCTTCTGAACATGCACATTTTTTCAAATTCGATCATTTCCATACGATTACTGTGCACATTAAACTAAAATTTTCTAGCTTGCACCCTAGGTTTTTGTTGTCCGAAAAGTCAGAATTGGCTGTCGAAAGCACTATACTAATTATAAGATATTCAGCCAAACGTTTGTCGTACGGAACTTTTGTATTGTGTATATGGGCCTTAAGTCGCTTCAAACTATATGTAATTTAATCCTTTAAGTGTGAAACTAACATCATTGAAGATGTTTTTGAAGCCTTCTTTCATTTACTCCACTCCATTCCAAGCTTGCACGCAACCCAGAGGACTGACATATAGAGCATCATTACCTTTCCTCAATAAAGATATGAATGAACTGGTGAGTATGGTTTCAATTGTGGGTGAAGACATTCATGAGGTTTGGTGGAGTAAAGAAACTCTGAATCTGGAGCCTATTTATACACTTGCTGTATATGATTAGTCTTAGGATGTACAAAAATAACATGTAGAAGCCTTGATTTTGCACCAGTAGTGCTGGAAATACTGCAGCCTTTTCTCCATCTGTGTGCAAGTAGCAACTGCTTCTTTTCAGCAGCAGTGTTTTATAGATTTCAAGATGAAATCAAACCCTCCCCATTGAACCAAAGCCAGGCTGATGAAACCTAGGTGGCATCTGCAGTTGTCCAGTGGTGGTTAGCTGCTGCCCTGGTGTCTTTTTAAAGATTATAAATTATTTATAATTTTTTGCAAATTAAGTGTGAAATGTTTCACGTGCATATTTCATATTTCTTTTTTACAAACTGCAAGTGGTGCTGTACAGTCAGTTTTGAACGTTCTTTGCCTAGTCTTTTTACTGCTGTGCCGTTAATATCCTGCAATTTGATCTGCTTTTTAGAACACACACAACCAAATCATTCACACTTCAACTTTTCACATGACTCCTTATGAAGCTTCATATTAGATGGAAACAGACATTAATTGACATCCTCCCTCCCTCATTTCACCAACCTGGTACACCAGTTATGTTGACTTATATCCCCATAGCAAGGGAACACTAAGTAGGTGGACCACGGCCATGTTGATACCAGCCTCCATGCATCTCAGTACTGGGAGGTATTTGAGAGATGTCACCAAAATTAGCACGAGATTCCTGCTAACTGAAACTAGGCTCTTCAGCAACCTGGTGTCCAGAATGCAGGTGCTGGTTTATATGCAACTTATCTAACTCCCTGGTTAAATAGTAAAAGGTCCCATTCAACAGAGGGCAAAATGTGTAAAACATCATCCATACCAATTGAAATTTGCTTTCAATAATTTTGTCTGTGAACACATTATGCAAATCATGCCTTTTAGGGCACGTAAAAGGCACCTTGTGAAACAACCTTCAAACTCAGAAGATCTAGGAGTTCACTAGCTACGGTCACTTACCACTAAAAGATGTCTCACTCTACCCAATGCTTAATGCTGAACTCTAGGAAAAAAATATACCCTTGCAGTTGGTTCCCTGCCCACTGATATTCCCTATAGGTCAAAATGGGAGTGCATGCTAGCTGGTGGAGGATTTTTCAAGTCATGTGTGTAATATGTGCAGATTTGAAGATTTTTCTGCCATACCAATTTCGATTTTTAAAACAATTACGGACATTTATTCACATACTGTCACTGGATTGAGGGAGCCGGGTGTTTATTATTCAACATTTTATTTTTATTTTGTGTGCTTTGATATATATATATATATATATATATATATATATATATATATATACACAGTGCGCCTCCTGCATGGAGTTTACATGTTCTCCCTGTGCTTGTGTGGGTTTCCTTCAGGTACTCCGTTTCCCTCCCACACTCCAAAGACATACTGGTAGGTAAATTGGCTCCTGTCTAAATTTTCCTAGTTTCATCCCTGGCCATGTGCAATCGCCTGCATGGTATGGGTTGGGGAAAGACCTGGCAACCTACTCTGTAAAAACAATTGCTAAGAGAATTCATGGAAAAAGTCACTTACGAGTGACGGTCCATGCAATTGCCAGATCGGATACGACTGAATGTATATATATATATATATATATATATATATATATATATATATGTATATAATTATTTTTATTTATGCCTTGATATATATCACTCTGATTGTCTATTTGCACATATATTGAAGTTTCACTTATTGATTTGTTCATATTTGGTATTGCCCAGCAGAGCATCTAGTCTGTTTGGATATTTTCATTCACTTGTGTTTGGTTATTCTCTAGGTATGCACTTATATCACTTTAGTTAGGGGCTCTGTCATATGTTTACTTTTTGCTTTATGGTTAGGTTTAGCGAGTAGCGCAGCACTATTTATCTATTCATTTAATCCAGCAATGACACTTTGATACATTGGACTAAACATGGATGAATAATATTCTCACTTCTCACTAAAGTGGGAGGGACACAAAATTTTAATCCTATATCATCTCGGTGTCATCCTTACCCAGGTCAGAAACCAGGCTACCTTGGTTGGGATGACCACCAAAATATATGATCCCAGATCAACCAACTTCTCAACAAAATGTTTTACATAGTTACATAGTTAGTCTGGCTGAAAAAAAGCCAAAAGTCCATCCCGTTCAACCATAGAAAAAAAAAAGTTATAATCCTATACCCACAGTTGATCCAAAGGAAGAAAAAAAACCCCAGCAAAACACAATCTAATTTGCTCCTGCTGGGAAAAAAATTCCTTCCTGTTCCCCCGAGAGTTTTGTTCTACAAATATAATGTACTTGGTGTTGTTGAGGATCTGGGCTCAAATGCATCCTAAAGGAAGAAATTTCTCACACTTTGACTTGACTTAATTACCTGGCAAATAGCATAATACTGTATATTGCCCCAGCCCTTAGGTGGAAAATATTTATGAATCGGCAACATATTGCATAGTCTGATTCAATGCGTGAGAAAGCCACTAAAATTCATGGGATATCCACAACTGCTAGTTGCCATGGTCACTTTGAATTGATATACTTTCATGAAAGAGGATTTTTAAATGCTGCAATGTGCCAACATCCCTTTAACAGAGCAAATGCTGAAAAAAGAGCATAATGGCTGGGATAGGCACATAGAGGACTGAATAAGTACAGTCAAAAGTATATTCAAAATCTTAAAATATCAAAGTGTTTTTATCCAAATCATGTTAAATAAATCATATGTAAAACATCATGGCTGACGAAACAAAATCTACTCCCTTGTTACAGAAACCGAGCGAACTGAGCCACTTCTTTCCCTATATGGTACAAAAATAACAACAAATCTTGCAGTTGGGTAGGGCTGTCCATGTGGAGATGACCCAATGCATTTCAACATCTTTTTCAAGGGTAGAGGTGGTAATCTAAATATAAGATACAAGGGCAAAAAGACCCTAAGCCGTAAAGGTTAAAAACACAGATCAATGTGCCTTCACTTGACACCCAGTAGAAGCCACCCAATCCACTAGAACTGGAGAACAAGAATTTCTGAGGATACCTTCAATTGGACTCCTAATAGTGTGTCCATATGCCAGTATCATATGTCAGTACCAGTCAGAATCAGCAATCACACTGTACTATATATTCAAGTTTTTCCTGCCTTTGTATCTTATATACACATTACCCCCTCTACCCTTGCAGAAGACATTTGTTTGTTGAAACACATTGGGTCACTCCACATGGACAACCTTACTCCACAAATGACGCTTGCACACAGATAGCATCCAGGTCTACCTAACTATTCCTCTTTCCATCATTTCTAAAAATAAATTTAAATATCATGTTGTGGATTTCCAAAAAGTACCTCAAACTCAGCAATACTGCAATATTTAGAAATCTTCTGCTAAGCATACACTGTACTATATACTATACATGCTGATACATTTGTCAGTTACATTTTGATATGTTGTTTTGTAGTCCATGTAGATACTTTAGGCAGGGGTCCTGAGTACCGAGTTTGACAGAGATAGTGCATGTTGATATACAACATTTTTGAAATTTGGTGTATTTGTATGCATTGTGCATAATAATATATTTTCTGCGATAAATTATTGTATGTCTTGTGTGGACTTAATCTGAACTAATTATTTTTAGTATTTAAATGTATCTAAAACTCATACAGGATAAAACAAAAATAATTATCTTTCCTTCTAAATATCTTTCTAAATGTAAATAACACTGTGGATTTACTACAGGAGTAGAACATGTTCACTTTGCACTTTAGGAATTTTCACTTACCCTTGTGAATATGGCACAAATTCAATTTATAAAAAATATTCAATTATTTGGGGGCAGGGGGCACATGCACAAAATTTGCTAAGCCAAGCATATCTGTCTAGACCTTTTCGCATCTTCTGGGAGAACACATCAGACTGAACACCCAACAATGACACAGCCAGCAAGTGAGCCCCACAGACCCTGGAGAGGGTCAAGCAGCCAGTGCAATGGTATTAGCTGGTATCTTCCAAAAACTAAACCTATTAAGTATGGTTTAGCCCGAGCCTCCACTAAGATGGCGACTCCTCCTTCCTCAGCACTAAAACAGTACACCGCTTACTGACCAAACAGACAATGCCTAGGGAAGATGAAAAATCAGACCTTTTGATTCATGAGGTATTTTCCCTAGACTGGTGTGATTAAGCAATTTGAAAAGATGGAGCAGAAGGCATTAAAGGCTACTTCTGATCAAATAACAAGATGTCTCTTGTGAAATCAGAGATCTAAGCTAATGTACTGTCAATCTCGAAATACAAGTAGACAACCTGGAGGAGACCACCCCAGGTCATGACTGTGATCTAGACACCCTAAAAATGGAGAATGTCCTCCTCCAGTCACACCTGGAGGATTTAGAAAACAGATCCAGATGCTCCAAACTTCGAATCCCAGGTATCCCAGAATTTATTTGGGACCTTCAGTTCACAGTCAGAGCTTTATTCCAAGAGCTGGCACCCTTGATTGCCACTGAAAGATTTGAATTAGATCATGTGCACAGGACTTTGACCCATTGCAGACTGGATGGTCCACCTAGGGACATAATTGCAAGACTGCACTGCTTTCATACTAAAGAACAACTGTTACTAGCAGCCCATGAGAAAAACTCTCTTACATTCCAAGGTTATGCACATCTACTATTCACTGACCTGGCTCCTCTCACCATATCAACCATTTAGCCTCAAACCCAAATTTTTATACAACACCAGATACTATGCAAGTGGGGTTTCCTCTTTGCCACCCATTTCTCCTATCAGGGATCATATTATATTTGTCAAACTCCTGAAGAACTTCAGACCACCCTGCAAGACCTGCACTTGACTTCTCCTTCCTCACTTTCAGAGGGGCACTACAGAAGATCTGCCTCATGCTCCCCAATGAAATCAAGAATGGCTTCTTCTGATTGAGGATGCCACGGTCCATAGAAACAAGGATGTTTCACATCTCTCACTCTCTCTGGTCCCATAGGCTGAAAGAAAAGTGTTTGCTCCTTCATCTGGAACAAACAAAAAGGTAGTTCCTTTTCCTGCTTGTTATATGCTTTTTACCTCCTTTTAGTCTTGCTCCCGAGTCCTGACATACTGAGCAGAATGGACAATTTGTCTTATTGAAGGTTAGACCAGGGTTTCGTACGATGAAGTATTATGTAAAGAGTAAACAGGTGGCGCACACACCTAGTGCATTATCCAAGGTTTATTCAAAGGTATAAAAGACAGAAACATACTCACAGACAAAGCATGTATAAAAAGCTTTTGCACAATGAAGATGACCACAACGGCAGGCAAGGTGTTCCAACTGCGATCAAAAGGCTGACTCGTTTCGGGGACGACTCCCTTTCCTCAGAACTGCTAACCAACCTCTCGGACTGGTTCAGATGTGATGTGAGTGAGGAAGACCGATGGTAGAAATAAAACAGTGGTGCTGCTTAATCTTCATTATGCAAAAGCTTTTTATACATGCTTCGTCTGTGAGTATGTTTTTGTCTTTGATACCTTTGAATAAACCTTGGATAATGCACTAGGTGGGTGTGCCACCTGTTTACTCTTTATTTAGTGGTTGATCTCCCCATCTGAGGAGGGCTGCACCCCTGAAGCATCTTCTTTTGGTCGCCTCTGTCCTGGTCCCCCTGGCTTTCCTTTGGCTATTCATTTCCTGAAGCGCTGGAGAGTACACACGATGAAGTATTATGGTCAATACTTCGCTGCCTGAGAAGTGACAGGTTGCAACTTGTTGGCACCTAACTACTTGCTATATTAAAGGGTTACTCTACTTGAACCCTAAATGTTCTCAAATATCCATAAATTTGTTGTCAGTGCAACTTATCCCTCCTGTCTACCTCATAGGACACATTTCCTACTGCTACTCCTTCAGAAGTATTTACATGTTCTTGTACTTTGCTTTACCTTTTGTTCAGATCTGTTTTATTCTTTATGGACCCCCGTAGCAGATAGTTAATGTTTTACTCACTGTCCCACATCCTTTTTTGCTATTGAGGATCTATTGAAGTGAACTGGATGACCCATCACTGGAGCCCCCTTTTTTTCCACTCCTGCAATTTCTTCCTGCAGACTTTGGGCGTCCATAACAAATCGGGTATGTGTTTGTATATTTTCATACATAATATTGTTGCCTGAATTCTTTCAGGACACAGTAACTGCATCCCCACCTAGCTTATATCTCTAGGTATCCCTGCATGGGAAACCTAAGACATAGAATACTATTCCTGTGCTTGATTTTCTCTTGCCCAGTTATGTTGTCCATCATTTCATTTACATTTCATTGGTGGTTACACCTTCGTTTATCTCTTTTCCCTTTTGTTTCCCCTTCTTTGCTTTCCTTCCTATCCTCCCTAACTCTATGCCTCCCAGAAATGACCTGTTTCTGGTCCTTATACAGATAAAGGCCACTATGCTACTCTATCTGCTTCATTATGGCACCTC
This sequence comes from Staurois parvus, assembly GCF_062004578.1. Classification (NCBI taxonomy): domain Eukaryota; kingdom Metazoa; phylum Chordata; class Amphibia; order Anura; family Ranidae; genus Staurois; species Staurois parvus. The sequence continues at coordinate 3,389,535 of NW_028317995.1, forward strand.
TGAATGTGCTAACACTAAGGCCACTTTCACATGGGCTAGAGCAGAACGGGCTTTGTCCATGTCTGCTCTGCATAACTCTGTGAGTGGATTCCCTGCTGATCCAAATGGGGTCTGTCCCATGTTAAAGGGGCCTTAATGTTAAAGGTTTGTACTCACCCAATAAGAGGACTAAAGCTTTCAAATCCTTCGCCTCCCTTAAAGCCAACAAAGTCTGCTTTCAAGAAACAAACTATGCGGCTAGCTCTAACCCTAAATTCTTTAGTCTTTGGTATCTACAGATATAATTAACCCTTGCACGATCCAAGCACAAGGGTATTCTCATAGTATTTCATTATACCTCTCCATTTAGAGAGGCATAATTAAGAGACCCAGAGGGCCATTTTTTGCTTTTAGTGGGTTATTTACAATACACTGAGGTCACAGTGGTTTCCCACTATATACCCAACAAAATCTGACTCCAGTGTTTCCTATTTACTACAAGTAGTGGAGTCCCATAAAAAAAGGTATGCTATTGCTATGCACAGATTCCAACCAGGCTCCATCTATCCCTACTAAATTAACTTTCAACACACTCCTGTAAATATTCTTACTTATAGACACTTGGAGAGAAAGCAATCCTGCATCATCAATACATCTACTACTCCCATCCCCACAATGTCTTCACTAGAATAGCTCATATCTTGATCTTGGTGGGATCAACTCCTGAGCTGCTCTCATTTACCATTTACTAAGCCCTTAAGCAGGCTATAGATGATGCGAATACTGAACATTCCATCGAACGAAAAATGAAAATAGCTCATACGGTTGTGCAATCATTTGTTTAGTTTTTCTAACAAAAATCCAGATCAAGATCATTGGATCAGGCACTTTCAATTTTGGCCCGAAAATCATGTGTGGCAGTTGGCACACTAATGACGCAAAAAAACAAACACTTTGAAAATTTCATTCGGTTTTGACATTGTCTATGGCCTGCTTTACAGTGAACTGATTATAGTACAGTGACAATGTCGTTAGTTTCACTATTTGCTAAATCACATGATACTACTTGGAGCATTAATGAATCACTCTTGGCGCCTCCTACTCATCATGCTGATGTCCAAATAGCCATTATGGAGTATCTCATTTATAATGCTGCTCTCTAGATTTCTCAGATTATGATCTGGGAGACAAACAAGCCAGTATTACAAGACTCATGCATCAAGATGGCCTCTCAACTCATAAAAGAAAAGCACCTTCTCCTCCAGAAGCTAGATGCAGACTTTCAAACTCACTATGCCTCATTCTAATCCAACTTCCCCCCACCCCCGGCCAACAAGCTATAATTAAATAAGACCCGTAGAGAACTTGACCTGTTCCTTACCAAGTCCACCAAAAAAATGCTCTGAAAGTTAAAACATAAATATTATACTACAGCTAATATACCAGATATGTTCTTGGCTCTCACCCTCAGAAAGCTAGATCATACTCCTAAATTAATTCGGCCTAAGCGCTGTAAAGACAGTTGCACTAGCAACCCTCTTAAAATTTTAAGCTGACATGATCTTTCATGAATTATTCTTCTGACACTCTTAACAGTGCAACATGACCTTTTTGAAAGCCCTGTTTCTTCAGAAGAGGTACTTCTTGCTATCATAATCCTTTAAGCTGAAAAAAAAAGTTCTGACCCAGAGGGCTTCTCAGCAAAGTGTTATAAAAAATTTACCGACCTGTTAGTTCCCCTTATAACCAATGCCTTGAACTCTCTCCCACAAGATTCATTTAGGTCAAAAACTCTAACTGCAATAATGACATTGGTCCCAAAGCTAAACACAGACAATACCACATGGTCTAATTATTGACCTACTGTATAATCCTCTCTAACCTTGACATTAAGATTTTAGCCAAAATTCTAGCCAGCCCCCTTAACCCCATAATAGGATCCTTGATCTGGCTGGGTTTATACCCCTATGTCAAGGTGAAGGTAATATCCGTTTGCAACACCACTAAGCAATGTGACCCAAAACCGGTGTATTCCCACATGTCTTCTCTCCTTGGACATTAGGAAGGCTTTTAACACAAATTTTGTGGCCCTACCTTTAATATACTAATAAACAATGGGGATTTGGACTCCATTTTCTCCAAGAGGTAACCTCCATCTACAATCAACTCTAAAGCCTATGAGAGATACGTTGGTTTTCAGTCAGTCTTTCGATATTGGTAGAGGCTCAAGGCAGGGATGCCTCCTTTCTCCCCTTTTGTTTGCACTTACAATAGAGCCGCTATCTCCTCATTCTGGCATACTACCTACGGATTCTGCAAATCCAAGTTTCCTGATTCATTTGGCAATCACTGAAACCTTGGCTCCTGAGATGTACTTTAAAAACCCCTAAAGTACTTGGTGTCTTGGGCCCACCCAATTTTACTAAATATTTTTTCGCAAATCACTTGGTGCAACTACTGAAATTTACTCCTGAAGAGTTTCCCCCTTGGCCGGACACAGCAATCCCCAACATGGCAGCAGCATCTCAGGATCCTCCTCTCACTCAGCACACAGGCAAGTCTCTGCAGCTTCTCCTGTGACACCTGTTAAGCAGAAAAACAGCTCTATCGTAATGCAGCCTGTCTCTTCTGCTTTCTCTACTTCCTCTATTGAGAGCCAAGCAAAATCTAAACCTAGAATAACATATCTCCAGTGTCAAGCTTCCTCCTCTAACCAACATACCAGGCCCAACACCAAACTCAACACTCTCCTCCTTCGACCCTGTTACTACCAAGAAAGTTACTAAACTCCTTTCCAAGGCCTACTTCACCCCTGGATCCTGTCCCCTCACGACTGTTGCAGCCTCCTTCCTGCTCTATCCTAAACTCTCTAACCCACATCTTCAACCTCTCACTCTCTATGGGCACCTTTCCCTCCCCACTCAAACATGCACTGGTTACCCCCATTCTCAAAAAACCCTCGCTGGACCCCACCTGTTTGAATAACTTAAGACCCATCTCCTTGCTCCCGTTTGCCTCCAAGCTTCTGGAAAACCTTGTACACAACCGTATGAACTGCTACCTCACCGACAACAAATTTCTTGATCCCCGACAGTCTGGCTTCCACTCACAACATTCCACAGAAACTGCCCTACTAAAACTCACTAATGACCTACTAACTGCTAAAACCAATGGCCATTACTCCATACTCATACTCCTTGACCTTTCCACTGCCTTTGACACAGTCGACCACCTGCACCTCCTCAGTAAACTCCACTTCATCGGCCTCTGTGACTCTGCTGTCTCCTGGTTCTCCTCTTACCTTTCTCAGCGCACTTTCAGTGTCACATACAACTCCTCCTCCTCCGCTCCTCTTCCTCTTTTTGTTGGGGTACCCCACGGTTCTGTTCTTGGGCCCCTCCTTTTCTCTCTCTATACCTCCTCCCTGGGCCAACTGATAACCTCCCATGGCTTCCAATACCACCTCTATGCTGATGACACCCAGATCTATCTCTCCACTCCCCAGTTCACCCCTTCAGTCTCCTCACGTATCACACATCTACTAAGCGACATATCAGCATGGATGTCACATCACTACCTTAAACTCAATCTTTCAAAAACTGAGCTTGTAATATTTCCTCTTCCCCGATCCCCCACTCACAACTTTACCATTAAGATCAACAGCAGAACCATTGGTCCTTCCCCTCATGCCAGGAAGCTAGGCATAATCCTAGACTCTGACCTCTCCTTTGGGCCCCACATCCACTCACTGGCTAAATCCTGCCGCCTCAACCTCCAGAACATTTCCAAAATCCTCCCCTTCCTGACCAATGACACCACAAAACAACTTATCCACACCTTGGTTATATCCCGCCTCGATTACTGCAACTCTCTCCTCACTGGTCTACCGTTACATAGGCTCTCCCCCCTTCAATCTATTATGAATGCTGCTGCTAGACTCATACACCTACTAACCAATCAGCGACTGCTGCCCCTCTCTGCCAATCCCTTCACTGGCTTCCACTAACACAGCGTATAAAATTCAAAATACTAACCACAGCTCACAAAGCCATCCACAACACTGCCCCTAGCTACATCACCAACCTTATCCACAGATATTGCCCAAATTGCCCACTCCACTCCTCATATGATATCTCCCTCTCTAGCTGCTCATCACCTCCTCCCACGCTCGCCTCCAGGACTTCTCCAGAGCCTCTCCCATCCTCTGGAACTCCCTACCACAGCATGTCCAGTCAGCCCCTGTCTGCCTTTAGGTGATCTTTGAAAACTCACTTCTTCAGGGAAGCCTACCCCACTTCCACCTAAGATCTGTACTTGAATCACCTCCACCAGATCATCCCCCACTGCTATCACCTTTTGTATCACCTCCCCTTCCTTTAGATTGTAAGCTCCATTAGCAGGGCCCTCACATTCCTTCTGTACTGAAATGTATTGTAATTGTACTGTCTCCCTTATATTGTAAAGTGCTGCGCAAACTGTTGGCGCTATATAAATTCTGTATAATAATAATATTAACCCACAGCATGCTGTAACAGATTCTCACACTACTACTTCACATTCTAGAAGTAATTTTTCAGATCCAATGGCTAACTTTCCTACTACTAGTCAGCCTATTTCTGATACATTCTCCTAGATTGTAAGCTCGAAAGAGTAGGGCCCTCTTACCCCTTGTGTACTGTTTGATGTTACTGTTCTGTTTCATGTATTGTCCCCCTCTATTGTACAGCGCTGAGCATACCCTTTGGCGCTATATAAACTCGATAAATAAATAAATAAATAAATACATTAATGAAGGAGATGCTCCTTTCATTAAGATCATCCATACAGTCAGATATCATTAACTCTATGCAACAAATCAAATCAGAGATTAATGATCTTGGTGACAGAGTTGACCATGTTGAAACAAAAATGGGAGAATACGCCACTGCCTTTAACACGCTAGTAGACGCCCACAACAAAAGGGATGAAGAAACTGAATGGCTCAAAAATAAAGTTGCAGATCTGGAGGATAGATCACGGTGTAACAACATTAAAATAAGAGGCATTCCAGAATCTATACAACCTGACCAATTGAGAGCATATACCCAAGAGCTCTTTCATGCCATCCTACTTGTTGCTACAAACACAGATCTGACCATCGATAGAATACATCACCTTCCAAAACCCTCCTATCTGTCAGATAAAATACCTCAAGATGTCCTAATGAGAATTACTTTTTTTCACGTCAAAGAAAAAATCATGGAAATTGCACGCAGACCCCAAAATTTGCCTGCACAATTCTCCTCTTTACAGCTTTTCACAGATTTATCTAAGCACACCATGCAACTCAGGAATAATCTCCTCCCAATAACAAAAGATCTATGAAACCACAAAATTTTTTATCGTTGGGGTTCCCCACTAAATTGATTGTCACCAGAAATGACTTAATCATCACAATCAACAGGCTAGAAGAACTGTGGATCCCCCACAGCCACTTCCTCCTGTACCACTATCCCCTCCCTCCTAGATTGTAGGCTCGAAAGAGCAGGGCCCTCGAACCCCTCGTGTATTGTTTTGTTACTGTATTGTCTCATGTTCTGTCCCCCACTATAATGTACAGCGCTGAGCAAACCTTCTGGCGCTATATAAATACTGTATAATAATAATAATAATAATAATAATAGAAGAAGGTCTGCAATGTCTTACAGAGTGGGACATTCTCCCAGAAAGCGACCGACAACATTCTACCACCACTAGAGCGTTTCCAGAGTGGAACCTGGTCACTCACAAATGCCAGACTAAACATTGACCATATATTTGCAATCTTATCTCATCCTAGATTGTAAGCTCCAAGGAACAGGGCCCTCCTATCTCTCTTGTATTGAACTGTATTGTTGCTTTATTGTCTCCCGTTATATTGTAAATCACTCAGCAAACTGTTGGTGCTATATATATCCTGTATAATAATAATAATAATAATGGTCCCCGCTTGGGTGTAATTTCATGTTTAAGCAAGGCACTGAGGGTACTACCCTTATCGAACACACTACCTGTAAGTATGGCTGCCAATGGCAAGATCACTTGATTTGTTTTTGCCCCAAAAGTACTATGCAATTTTCATTGTGTTTGGATCCTGGATAGAATCCTATTTTTTACTGATTTGTTATCTGTTCAGTTATCTGTATTGGTTTATTTTTTTCTTTTATGTTTCTACTATCGTGTAATTCCTGATAGTCTAAATGGTTTAACTGACGTGCATAAAAAAATGTATTACCGCTTTAGGGGCCCTTTGGTTAAGCCCCAGTTAATATCGGTAAATATATCTATTCAATGGGTATAACAATTATCTCTATTAATGTCAATGGCTTGAATCATCCGCCAAATGTACAAACATGTGGAAACAGGCATTTAAAGAAAAATGTGATATACTGTGTGTTCAAGAGACTCATTTCGTAGATTCGGCCCCTCCTAAATGCTTACACAAAAAGTTTCCACATGTCTATACTACCAATGCCTCTGAAAAAAAAGGTGTACTCACTGCTATCAGAGGTACACTAAACTTTGTTCTTCATAAAAATATCTCAGACCCCGAAGGCCGGTACCTGATTCTTATATGTACTATAGATAATACAGATTACACTATTGTAAATTCATATGTCCCTTAATACTCACCAAAAAAAGATACTTTACCAAGCTTTTCAAACTAATCTCCAAAAATTGTTCTGGTTCCCTTATACTATGGGGTGATTTCAACCACATAGTTGACAGAAACCTAGACTCAACAAAATCTAAAAAAAAGACTACCCCAACCCTATACCCCTTTCTAATAAATGAAGATGTCTATGACGTTTGGAGGTGTCAACATGCAGGTGAAAGAGATTACACCTTTTTGTCGGCTAGACACCACTCTTATTCGAGAATTGACCTTATATTGGTAGATAAATGGCTACTGCAAAATGTTACAATATCAATCATAGGTAATATAATGTGGTTAGATCACACACTGGTTTCAATTACTATATCTGATAACCACTTATTAAAACCACACAACCTCTGTCGCGTAAATTCATCCATTATAAAAATCCCCAACAATAACTTGATACTTGAAAAACATCTTGGGGAGTTCTTCCATATAAGTAGCAATCTGTATCAAACTCTGGCACCCTTTGGTGCGCTCACAAAGCATATATACATGGTATATAACTAAGTATCTTAAACTCCCCCATCACAATAATGGAAAAAAACAGAACAATAGAAAAACTACCCAATGGCAAAAGTCTGGGACCAGATGGATTTTCCAGCGAATACTACAAAATTTTAAAAAATACCCTGAGTCCTCATCTAAACCAAGTATACACTGACGTGTTTTCTTCTGCCTCATTACCTTCCGAAATGCTACAAGCCTTAATTGTAACAATCCCCAAATCAGGTAAACATCCGGATAACCCACACAATTTCAGGCCTATTTTGTTATTAAATACTGATATTAAGATCTACGCTAAAATTATAGCATGCAGACTGGTCAATATACTCCCAGATTTTATCAAGCCTGATCAGTTAGGCTTTACTAAAGATAGACAAACATCTGACACAACCCGGAGACTAACATAACATAATTCATTACGCAGACTCACATAAAATTCCCTACTTATTACTTGCTCGGGACGCCTAAAAGGCTTTTTATAGGATACACTGGACATACATTTTCCAAGTACTGCATAATATTGGATTTTCAGGAACAATTATTAATGCTATTTCAGCACTTTACTCAAATCCACCCAAGTCTATGTATCTAACATGTTATCCAAACCATTCTTAATTACGAATGGTACCAGACAAGGATGCACATTGTCGCCATTCATTTTTAACCTATCAATTGAACCTCGTGCTGAAACTATAAGAAACAATCCAGATATACATGGCTTCTATATAAAACCACCACAAAATAACGCTCTTTGCGGATGACATTATTTTAATGCTAACTAATCCCTCTACTTCTTTAGCAAAAATTCAACAAACTCTCATACAATTCAGTAATATTTCATATTATAAAATAAATGCATCCAACTCTAATATCCTAAATCTAGGTGTAAATCACATTCTAAAAATGCACCTCCAAAACAAATTTCCCTACATCTGGGAAAATTAAGCCATTCTTTATCTTGGAATATTGTTGACAAACAAAACCTCTGACCTAGGAACTCTCAATTATTCTAAATTCATTCCAAAAATTCAAACCCACCTTAAGCAAATGGGTAAACATGAATTATCCTGGTTTGGCAAACTGTCCGCATTTAAAATGTTCATATTGCCACAGATTTTTTTATCTATTTAGATTAATTCCTAATTAAATCTTCATATCTAACAAAACTACAATCTATGCTTAAAAATACATCTGGGGAAATATGAGACCTACATGCTCACATAATATATTAATCAAACACAAAAAAATAGGAGGAATGAGTTTTGTTGACATTAGGGACTGTCACAAAGCATCATTATTAGACCAACTTAAACATTGGTTTATAGTGCAAGATGATACAAAATGGGGTGACATTGAAAAAACTCTAGCTTCCACTACAGATTTAAGCGTCATACTACTAGCGCGCTCGTGGCAAAGGATTCCCACTAGTAAAACAATACCAACTATACGAGCCTCAGTTAAAGCCTGGAAATCCTTAAACTCCATGCATATAGATCCTCTCCAAATAAGTCCTCTTCCTATACCTATAACAGCCTTAGAAGTCGTAATGCCTAGCATAGGTAGGAAACAAATTGGAAACATAATGGCATACGCACAATACAAGATATTTGTGTTAAAATCGACATAAAAAATTCTGAATTCCTTATGAAAGTATTTAACCTCCTCCCTTCTGAAAAATCAACCCATACTCAGTCGTTGCCTATCGAAACATCTAGTAAAAACAATATATATACTCAAAGTATCTTTACAGTTCTATAGCTCTGCTACTCCTAAATCAGGTGGTATAACCCTATTTTATAACCTTCTACAGTGTAAATCAGAATTTAATAAGACTACTCCGTTAATCAAGTGGGAAAAAGACTTAAAGACTGAAATCTCTAATGAGCAGTGGGAATGTGCATTCGGGAATGTGTTTTCAGCTACTAGATGTGTTAACCTTTGGGAGCTAATGCACAAAATTTCCACAGGATGGTATCTAACTCCTTACCAAATGGCTGAATTCTCAGAACAACATAGTCCTCAATGCTGGAGAAACTGCTGTCAGATTGGTACTCTATTACATATATTATTGACATGTAAAAATATTAGAAACTATTGGTATAAACGCTTCCACATCATATTGGAAATTACAGGGATATTAAAACAACCAGATCCTACCCTAGCCATTTTGAATATAAATAAATGACAATACAGTTGATATAATATAAACAATACAATGCTTGAACATGCTTGCCAACATTGCATATTAAGGCATGAGAGTTAATGAACAATGTCAAGCTTCTTCAGAGTACTGTGTTGCATTTTTCCACATCATTGCTGCTGTTTTAAGTCTTTGCTATATGTTGGTATTGTCATAGACAACTATAGGAAATTATTTGCTTTGAAAATATTACATGCAGAAATTGTTTTCCTGAAATTCCTCATTAAATCATATTCCTAGCCCTCTTGAAAAAAATCATTTTTCATATCCAATAAATTTAACAGCTATAGAAAAAGGAAAGCAGGAAACACTTATAATGATTGTAAAATTCATAAGGTCTAAAGAGAACCTGATATTTATAAATTGTAGTTCAAAATTTCCTACTTAAGTCTAGGAGAGGAAGAGTGGATATAAAAAGTAAACTTTCCAACCTAGCCACAGCTTTCAACCAGTGCAGTGTATAAGAACCATACATGAATTGTAAGCATTTACCGACACTGTACACCTCTATTTTGCTGATCCTGTGTTTTTCATTATGATTGAGACAAATGGTTATACATAGTAAAATTAATTCTGTTTGATTTTTTCCATCCAATTTTTAATGGATAAGTACACATACACATAAAAAATACCACTAAACAATGCTCATTTAATATTATGTCTTTATTTCATTAATTTCAGAATATTTCATTTACATTTTCAGAACATAAGCATACAGATTCTCATAATCTACTATAATAATACATATTATACAGGGTGCTGCTGCAGGAGATATTTACAAAGCTCACATATATAGGAAGGCTGAATATGACACTGGACCAGAGTCCATACATTCTTCTCCAGGAAAATGCCATCTTGTAACAAAATTATTTTACCTGTATTGAAAAGAAGTAATATTGGATAATGTTACTATAATATTTGCATTCTCTAGAACATATACTTGAATTTACAGCTTATGAATAATTGATTAGTTTGGATGGGTTTGTACATGTCTTTAGTGATAACTGAACAAGAGTTAGTAAAGTATTTTTTCAGAATGTTTTATACAGAAAAATAACAATTTGAAATGTTAGGTGCTATGGGGATGTTTAGGCACATTGTCGTCTGTTCTCTAAGTCCCTGCTTACATCTCACATAGCAGGAACAAGCATTCCCACTTGTGATTCTTTAAGTGCTATTTACAAGTTTCTTCCTATCACACAAAGTGCAGCTTATTCATTAGCAATTGACAGGGTGTGGATTGTGTCACTGTTTGGTGGGGTTTTCTTCCATTGGGTTTTCAAAAAGTGTGGGTGTATTTGCTATTTACACTTTTTGGATGGGGAAAGGGGTGAGAAGTATCTGGTGGCTTCCAGAGGCTTGTAGATTTCAACCCCCCACCTAAAAACCCCCACAACCACCGTGTACAGGTTGTGAGGAAGAGGCCCTTGTCCTCATCAAGATGGAGATGAGGTGCTTTGAGGGAGGGGGGAGTACCCCTCATGTTTTGGGCATATCCTGGTAGAATTCAATTGGGAGGAATGCAAGGTTGCCTGCCACTTTGTTGTCCAGCCAGGCTGCTTGCTTGGATAAGAGTCTGGTATGGAACCTGGAGGAAACCCATGCTGTTTTTTAAGAGACTCTCCTTAAAATCCATACGGGCATGACGAGTCTGGTATGAGTTTTTTTTATAGTATTTCCAGCTAACAGCTGAATATGCCAGGTGGGGATACGTTACTGGTTGTTAGGATGGCGGAGTGTGTCAGCTACCTAACAACCAGGAGCCCTGTGCAGGAAGCTGTCAAATTTAGCAGCAGTAATAACAACATCCATAAAGAATTCCTAAAAGAATCATCAAACCCACCCACTGTTGCAAAACCTCCTACCCAAAAACATCAATATATACCCTCAAAGTAATAAGTGTCTAAAAACATATAGTCACACAAAATTCTAATTAAATAAGTGTCCAGTGTCTCAGCAATCCAAAGCGATGAAAATAAATATATAAATCCCACTTGAAATCAATTCTTTATAGTGTTGTAATCCTCAAAACAGCTTCCACGGAAAACCAAAGATAAGAGAAAAACCGTTGTGGGATATCATGTGAAGGAATCAGCAAACCACTCAGTCTCCTTGCTTCCACTCCTGAAGTGTATCGTTACAATATCATCCCCTCATGGTACCGTAAGCCCGTTCCCCAGTCTCCAGGCTCCAAGCAAGATGTATATAAAAAGATGATAGTGTAATTCCGTATATCACAGTAGAATAAACTTTAATAAATCTGCTTACATGTATAAACAAGAAATAGCGCATTAGAAGAAACCCCAAATAGCTGGGGATTACCAGGCAGCTTCCAGGTGGACACACACTGCAGCTCCAGAATCCGAGATGGCCGCCGTATCACTTCCGGTTCCTGCTCTGTACGTCCGACGTCACCCACTGACGCGTTTCGGCACATCCGGGACTTAATCTTAAGGGATAGGCTATCCCTTAAGATTAAGTCCCGGATGTGACGAAACGCGTCATAAAAGTGACGTCGGACGTACAGAGCAGGAACCGAAAGTGATACGGTGGCCATCTTGAATTCTGGAGCCGCAGTGTGTGTCCACCTGGAAGCTGCCTGGTAATCCCCAGCTATTTGGGGTTTCTTCTAATGCACTATTTCTTGTTTATACATGTAAGCAGATTTATTAAAGTTTATTCTACTGTGATATGTGATGTGATATGGATGATATTGTAACGATACACTTCAGGAGTGGAGGTAAGGAGACTGAGTGGTTTGCTGATTCCTTCATATGATATCCCACAGCTGTTTTTCTCTTATCTTTGGTTTTCCGTGGAAGCTGTTTTGAGGATTACAACACTATAAAGAATTGATTTCAAGTGGGATTTATATAATTATTTTCATCGCTTTGGATTGCTGAGACACTGGACACTTATTTAATTAGAATTTTGTGTGACTATATGTTTTTGGACACTTATTACTTTGAGGGTATATATTGATGTTTTTGGGTAGGAGGTTTTGCACCAGTGAGTGGGTTTGATGATTCTTTTAGGAATTCTTTATGATTAGTGCTTTCAAGGGTTGAAAGTTTTTTCTATCTAGAATAGTGTAGAATATTGGGTTGTTTTGAGGAGTTACCGTATTTACATTTATATTAATAACACCATTACTAAATGTTTTATTTCCCACTGCAGTGGGAGGTTCTTTTGGTCCTCTCAAATGCCCTTTAGTTTGGCCTTTTGCTGGGCCTCTAAAACAAAGGACTTCCAGCTTATCCGTAGAGCGCACAGGAATCTTCATACACTTTTTACACACAGTGCAGAAGCCTTCCTCATATTATTTCCTTTTCTGTGAGAATGTTCTTAACCTACAATGTTAGGTTGTTTTCTCAAATGGTTGAATGTTATTTAACATTTCTGGCTGAAGATGCTTAATGCCTATTTCTCTTAGGATCAAATGTTAAAGAATTGTGCATTTGCACTGCAAAAGGCAAGAAATAGAAACTGACATTACACACAGATTACACACAAGTAATATTTGTGACTTTTGCATGAATGCTGTGACATTTGCAAAGCAATGTTTTAATACATTGACCCCTGTGTGTGATTTTTTGGTGTTATTTACTATGTAACCAATTAGACTGAGCTACAGTATACACATTTATCGGCCTCTTTTTCTAATATATATTATCCACACTTTTTTCAATGATGATAGCAGTTGAAGTTGATCTTACAATAACTAATCATTATAATTTGCCTTTTTAAAGCTGAATTAACTTTTACAACATTTTCTATCCATAATATATAAGCCAAATAAAGGGCCGTTACAGACCCTTAATTTTAGAAGACTAATCTATAATTTTAGACAGAAACCAGCCACTGGTGTTCAATCTTTACAGTGAGCAATTTTAACTAGGACTCTGTTCTGGCTGTATTTTCATACCTATTGAGGAGCGATCTATGGAGGTTCTTTGTGACGGGGTCATTTTACAAGGCTAATGAACATTAGCCTTCTGGGGAGTGCATAGTGGTGGAGGATTTGCACTGCTCTTAGAGCACACTGGGAAACACAATTATTGGAGATTTTTACATGACTTTTCTTTTCTTTTGGGATTGTTTTATACAGACTCTTGTTACATATATCATCACTCTCACATTATGAGCACTATTAAGTTGTGTATATATATGTATTTATTTAATTTTTCACTTATTTATTTTTGATTTTATGGACCTTTTGTACATTATGTGGATACATGTATATTTGTTGTTTATTTTTTTCTTTATGCGCTGCACTATCCTGGTCTATTTTGAATATTGGGTTTGTCACTTTTTTAGTGCTAGCTGCTCACACCTCTAAGCATCCGCTGTTTCCTTTGGATTTCTTATATTGCAAATTAAAGCTAAAATCCAGGCAGATATGTAGTTTTGGATTGGTTTGCACAGTGCTATCAGTCAGAATGCTAACAGGAGAATACAGCAAAGTAATAAGTCTGTTACTGCTCTTTTACTGTCTAATCACAGGCTTGGGACATGTAGGTGATCAAGCTGCATTGCTTAAGAGCTGATTCACACATGTGCGGTGCGCATTGCATCTCAGGCTTCACAGCTAATTGACACAGTAGTTGTTCAGTGGTTCATGTCAGGTTTACATCAGGTTCAGGACAGGATTGGCTCAGGATTTTATCCTGTTCACACATATGCGGTTTAGAAAAGGTTCCCATAGAAGTCAATAGCCTGTATTCCACACCTGAACCTGAAGGCACTGATAGAAATCGTACATGACTCTTTTTCAAATTGCACTGAATCCGCACCACCAGTGCACCAGACATTTGTGAACAGGCACCATAGGAAGCAATGTTATTTCACAATTTCACACAAAATATATAAAACAAAGTGAGCGCTCCTGTTAAAAAAGTAAAAGTAAGCAGCTAATAGCACTAAAGGGGATCACAACCGCCTCAAGTATAAATAAATAAATAAAGTGCAGCGCTAAAAATCAACAAGCAGAAAGTTCGATCTAAAAAGTTCGATCTTTAAAATTCGTTATCAAATGTTCTTAAATTATTTCAATCGATACAGTAATATAGTAGACACAGCTATGAGGAATCCGGAAGAAATGGCAGAAATGCACACTCACCGACCGCGCATAGGAAATGCGCATGTGTGTATTAAATTCTTCAGATGTCGTTCTCCCTCGGGAAGGGGTGTCATCAAACGATGATCTGCTGGACTCACAGGGCCTCCTTAGGATCGGGATGAATCAACCGGGTAAAGACTCCCTCCAGGTGAAGGCTTCCCTCCTCTGGATGTAGTATGTATTGGAATCTGTGTATTGTTGGCACCGCAATACCGGTATTAAAACTGCATTATCACAAAATTCCTATTATAACCATAGGTTATCATTTTAGTAATGCCATCTTCTCTGGCCAGACCTACGAATCATCTTTCCTTGAATTTCATTTTTGTAGGTGCTTTCATATTTCTGGCTCATAATGCACAAACCTCTTATTTGCCCAGTAAACGCTATAAACATTGAATATAATCCTTATATTCAATGTTTATAGCGTTTACTGGGCAAATAAGAGGTTTGTACATTATGAGCCAGAAATATGAAAGCACCTACAAAAATGAAATTCAAGGAAAGATGATTCGTAGGTCTGGCCAGAGAAGATGGCATTACTAAAATGATAACCTATGGTTATAACAGGAATTTTGTGATAATGCAGTTTTAATACCGGTATTGCGGTGCCAACAATACACAGATTCCAATACATACTACATCCAGAGGAGGGAAGCCTTCACCTGGAGGGAGTCTTTACCCGGTTGATTCATCCCGATCCTAAGGAGGCCCTGTGAGTCCAGCAGATCATCGTTTGATGACACCCCTTCCCGAGGGAGAACGACATCTGAAGAATTTAATACACACATGCGCATTTCCTATGCGCGGTCGGTGAGTGCGCATTTCTGCCATTTCTTCCGGATTCCTCATAGCTGTGTCTACTATATTACTGTACCGATTGAAATAATTTACAAACATTTGATAACGAATTTTAAAGATCGAACTTTTTAGATCGAACTTTCTGCTTGTTGATTTTTAGCGCTGCACTTTATTTATTTATTTAATGTTATTTCACAGGTCATGAGGACTGGATGTGGTTCAAACCGCATCCAATCTGTATATATATATGTGGCACTAAGTGCAGCAGAGAACACTACAGCACAACAGCAGAGTCACTGTAGGGCAAAGCTGCCTGGATCACAAGATTGGCTGAGCACTTCCAAATTGTTTGGCCAATTTAGCAATTATTGATAATGTATTTCAACTGTGTATTTAGCTGCTTGACTAAAGTTCAGTTTAATGCAAAAAAAAAGACACACAGCCACATAAATGATGCATCAATGACTTGATTTAAATTTTTGTGTGAGCTCCTACCTCACTGACAACAACCTTCTTGACCCTTTACAGTCTAGCTTTCACTCACTCCACTCCACTGACACTGACCTACTAAAATTCACGAATGATCTACTAACTGCTAAAACCAATTGCCACTACTCCGTACTCTTACTACTTGACCTCTCTGCTGCTTTTGATACTGTTGACCATCCCCTTGTCCTCAAAAAACTCCACTCTCTCGGCCTCCGAGACTCTGCTCTCTCCTGGTTCTCCTATCTATCGCAGTGCTCCTTCAACGTTACCTATAACTCTGGCTCCTCCTCTTCACTCCCTCTTTCTGTAGGGGTCCCTCAGGGTTCTGTCCTTGGACCCCTTCTCTTCTCCATCTACACCTCCTCCCTTGGTCACTTGATAAATTCCCATGGCGTTAAGTACCATCTCTATGCTGATGACACACAAATCTATCTTTCTACTCCTCACCTCACCCCTTCAGTCTTCTCTCGCATTACTAACCTACTAAGTGACATATCAGCATGGATGTCACTCCACTTCCTCAAACTCAATCTTTCCAAAACTGAGCTCTTAGTATTCCCCCCAGCCCGTGCCCCCTCCCCTGACTTCTCCATCAAGATCAATAACACAACTATCAGTCCCTCCCCTAATGCCAGGGTGCTAGGTGTAATCCTAGACTCCCATCTGTCCTTTCACCCCCAAATCCAATCGCTGTCCAAATCTTGTAGACTTCACCTCCGAAACATCTCCAAGATACTCCCGTTCTTAACATGGGAAACTACTAAGCAACTTATTCACCTCCTGCTCTCTAGCTCCTCCCATGCTCATCTCCAGGACTTCTCCAGAGCTTCCCCCATCCTCTAGAACTCTACCCCAATTTATCAGACTATCGCCAACTCTGCTCACTTTTAGGCGATCTCTGAAAACCTATCTCTTCAGGGAAGCCTATCCTGCCCTCAGCTAATAATGGAATCTTCTACTCCTATCAGTCCATCCCCCACAGTTACTACCTTTTGTCCCACTAGCCCCTCCCTCTTAGATTGTAAGCTCCAAGGAGCAGGGCCCTTCTAACCCTCCTGTATTGAACTGTATTGTTGCTGTATTGTCTCCCGTTATATTGTAAAGCGCTGAGCAAACTGTTCGTGCTATATAAATACTGTATAATAATAATAATAATCTGCAAAAGTGACCTTAACTTTAAAGTGCCTCTGTCAGTAAACAAAATTTCCCAATAAAAGCTCCCCCTGAAAATAAGATATAAATGCCTCTCCTTATGCTTATGCCACTGAACACTCCATTGTAAAGAAATTCTTAACTGAAGTTGTTTTAGAAACTGACATTTCTAGGATTGTTGGATGTTTAACTACATACAGCATTTGTCCAATTTTTAGAGTATATTACATTTTGTTAGCATGCCCTTTTACCAATCAATTATCTCTCTAATATCAATGAATCACACCTTAAACAGAGTCACAGTTGCACTGTAGAAGAGACTCAGTAGGAAGAGCACTATAAAAGTGGAAGCCGTGGTCCAGAGATTATCAGTGTCATCATCTTCTTCTATATACATCATATGGACTGTTGGAATGTAAAAAATCACATTATTGACACTGAATCACACTGCACAGTTGTGAACTACTAAATGGTATGTGGCAACAGCATAGTTAACTTAAATACAGGCAAAACCACATAAACTCACACACATACAGACATATAATATTATTAGAGACGAGGCATCCAGGATTTTCCATTCAGGATAATTCAAATCCCTTTCCAGCTACATGTTTCTTAGTTTTGGATAGAGTGTGAAAGGGAAAGAAACCCTGTTATCTGACAACTGTCATCTCCCTTATAGGAATAAAAAAAAACTGACAGTGCTATTTCTTTTCAACTTTTTAGCCAAAACTATTTCCATGTTAATTCAATGAAATCAGAGGTATTTTGCTTTGGCTCAATATATGGAAATGTATGTATCTATTGCCAGGTTCTGATCACATAGATTGATGATACTGCCACACATGGGGGGTTATTTACTAAAACTGGATAGTGCACAATCTGGTGCAGCTCTGCATAGAAACCAATCACCTTCAAGATTTTATTGTCAAAGCTTAAATGAACAAGCTAAAGTTAGAATCTGATTGGCTACCATGCACAGGTGCACCAGTTTCTGGGTGCACCAATTTTAGTAAATCTCCCCCATAGTACAAAGGACAAACGCTATACCCGTAACATGTTAGTGAACAACCCACAATGGAAGGCTATGTTATTTAAAGACATTCTTTGGAAAGTGCATGCTTGGTGCAATGGTTTGGGCTGTGAGACAGGATCTAAATGCTTGACCTAAGTGTCTGACTACACCTGGAAGCATTTTTATTCCTATGAAGTTATTTCTTAGCAATGTTTCTTTCATGCATCTAATAATGTACTTAATGATATGGACACTGTTACGATGCTGATTTTCTTTTCCATATTATGTATTATAGAATATATATTTCTCTATTGGAAAGTACATAGGATCATGGAAAATCCTGATATCTGCTTTTTGGTGATATATATATATATATATATATATATATATATATATATATATATATATAAAACATCTCATACTTTTATATTGATTTATTGCTTTGACTAGAACAGCCCTGCTTTACATGTCATTATTCTTATAAGGTTAGTTATATTTGGATTTAGTAAATTCCCATGTGTTATTGTTTATAGAGATTATTAGCGTATAAAGACATCACTTTAAAAGATCGTAGCTGGGAATCAATGCACTATTATACATTTTGTTTATACTGGTTTATGCCTCATGTCTGTCTTTCAAAGTTATAGTGAATGTACTGCTAATAACTTGTGATATGTGAATATACTTATATTCCTCACGCCTATAATAAATTAATTAGTTAAATATCCAGAACTTCTATTTGATATGTGTTTTAACATGTATGTTTGAGTACTGGAAAACTGATTTGGATTCATTTATTGGTAACAGGGGGTTTAGATTTAGTTTGATATATGTTTGGAAAACTTGGATGGATACATTGCAGAGAAGTCTAAGCATAGTTTGAAAGTATGAATATTGCATAGGTGTTATTAACTAACATGCAATATCCAGACATAGATTATGGATTATGTGGGGTAGATTTGCTAAAACTGGAGAGTGCAAAATCTGGTGTAGCTGTGCATGGTAGCTAATCAGCTTCTAGCTTCAACTTGTTGAATTAAACTTTGCCAGTAAAACGTAAAAGCTGTTTGGTTTCTGTGCAGAGCTGCACCAGAGTGTGCACTCTCCAATTTCAGTAAATCCACCCCTATGTGTTTAGATACATTACAAAATTAATTTTCCTATTTTTCTTCTTTATAGAAATCTAATTGATGAACATTAACATTTTGTCTCCTGTCTTGCTATTTTTTCCCAAATATTACTTACTGCTTCACTCTATGGCTACAGAAATTGTAGTGGTTATTTATTAAAACTGGAGTGTGCAAAATCTGATGCACCTCTGCATAGAAACCAATCAGCTTCAAGGTTTTATTGCCAAAGTTTATTGGAACAAGCTGAAGTTAGAAGCTGATTGGCTACCATGCACAGCTGCACCAGATTCTGAGTGCACCAGTTTTAGTAAATCTACCCCAGTGTGTCAAATCAACTATATTCTTAGTTAAATACATCTGTGTACATGGATATATATGTCTGCAGGACTTCTCCAGGACTTCCCCCATCCTCTGGAACTCACTACCCCAATCCATCAGACTGTCACCTACCCTCCTCACCTTTAGGTGCACCCTGAAAACCCACCTCTTCAGGGAAGCCTACCCCACCCTCACCTAACAGCCGATCTCCTCCTACCACTCCATCCCCCACAGCCACTTCTTCCTGTACCACTATCCCCTCCCTCCTAGATTGTAAGCTCGAAAGAGCAGGGCCCTTGACCCCCTCGTGTATTGTATTGTTACTGTATTGTCTCATGTTCTGTCCCCCACTATAATGTACAGCGCTGAGCAAACCTTTTAGCGCTATATAAATACTGTATAATAATAATGTCTGAGGCTGTCATCTTACATTTTAGTTAGTTTGGTGCAATTAATAATTAACCTGCTCTTAAGCTCAGTTGCAATCAAATGTTTCCAGCATTACCTTTTTATATTTGTTTAGAACTTTCATTGAGTTATATTAACTTTGTTGATGGCCTGTAAGTAAAGCCTGTGCTTTAAAAGAAGGTAGTTCAAAAATTTAGTGCACCCATAAAACAGAGGAGGCCACCTTCTGATAACACAGTGGAGGCCACCTTCTTGTGTTGAGAGAGATGTTGGCAGCTCTTTCACTACAGTGTGGATTTCTTTAGACTTTTTTTTATAGTGTAATGGCAGTTCTTTTTATTTGTTGAAATAACAATTGCATTTTTTGCTATTATCAGGGTTTCCTGTGTAGGGTGCCTTGTGCAATGCATGTTAGTCATACGATTTAAAAATGTAAACCACGAGAAGGACCGAACATGAAAGTGTGTGGATTATTCTTTGTCTTGATACCTGATTGTGCAACTCTTTCTACTGTCCCATTTTCCTAATGTATGTCTTCAAATTCTATAACTCAAGAAATATAGAGTATATTGATCACTATTACTCTAATTATTGTAACAAAGGATTTGTTATATATTTTGCGGTTTAATATATTTTCTGGCTTG
The DNA here is from genome assembly GCF_062004578.1 of Staurois parvus. NCBI lineage: Eukaryota > Metazoa > Chordata > Amphibia > Anura > Ranidae > Staurois > Staurois parvus. The sequence continues at coordinate 3,409,973 of NW_028317995.1, forward strand.
GTAGTCCATTGAATTGTGATTATTATTAATATTACTATACACAGGTTGAACTGGATAGACTAGTGTCTTTATTCAACCTTACCAACTATGTAACTATTTACTATAGTTATTATACAGGATGTAGTGGCAATAGTTTTCGCAGAACTTTACAAAACGTAAATGGTGAAAAATATGCCTTCTAAGGACTGTAATTTTTTTTTTCAATTGATAGACTTGTAGTGAGATGAGAAAAATGAGCAAACACACAGCATTAAGCAGGGAATTAAACAAAGACATGCACATAATGTTAAGCAGGGAATAGGTATCATTTTAAGAAGTTGCAATTATCTGCATATCTTAGTGGTGTACATACAGGGGCGGACTGACAACTCATGGGGCCCCCGGGGCAATAGGGGATCATGGGGCCCCTGTGTCCCTGCCCACACTCAAAAAAGCCTATAAAAAAGGTACCAGGGGCATTTCATGGGGCCCCCTACTGACCCCGGGCCCTCAGGCAGTGTCCGAGTGCTCGAATGGTCAGTCCGCCCCTATGTACATATATGTTTAGCTTGTACACAATGCAACTAAGCGCATATGTCATTTGTTTTTTAAAAGGGTGATTATGGAACCTCAGATATTATTAAACGGCTTGCTGAGTCTTCCGTTATCTGTAACAGTTCTGTATCTTAGCTGCTCTATTGTTTATAGGAATTTATACATTAAATTGTTTTCTGTTAATTGTTCCCCAGGTACGAGATGAAGATAATTTTGGATGAAGAAGAAGAATAAAGCTTTTAGATTTTGTGGCAATAAATAGCATGTGTTCCAGACTTCTGGATAATGGCAAAGTTTATTAATGTGTAATGTGTATTCACATTTCAATGTACCTGAGTTTTTTGGTTTCTGGGGCACTGTTAAGGACAGCTAAAGGTACAAGCAGACATCTCTGTCTGTATATATATATATATATATATATATATATATATATATACACAAGTGCACAACTGTAAGTTGCATGCTTAATCTGTAGGACAGATTTGCTTTAAGGGAATCGCATTTTAGCCTTTAATTGTGTGAAAATCCAGAAAAAAAATGAGTAGATTAACATGGCTGTAAACCATAATACATATTTCTGGCTTTTTGTTTGTTGTAGCTAACTTTTGAATGCTGGTTCTGATCAGTTAGTTCACTACCATTATGTTTTGCCCTATTGCCCTATGTTTGTATATAAACCCTAATGTTGGCCATGAGGAACAAGTACAGCTCATATTGTTGCACTTTTAACATAGTGTTATCTGTGTGTGAGAAGTTAGAATCTAGGACAACTAAGGAAGCAGCTTCAGCAACCATTGTTAGCTTCACTCTTAGCCACACAAGAACAAGACAGCTACACACATTCCATACATGAAAACAAGCGTTTTATAAATTGATTTTTTTTTATTTCTACTTTTCAGGATGCAAAAAAAGGTTCATTGAAGTTAATGTACAAAAAGCAGACCAACAAACACCAAAATGACACTTCTCCTTCTTCCTCCTCCTCATTTTACACATCACACGGGGAAGAACAAAGGCAATGTTATTGGTCATTGTTTAAAGGACTGTTAACAAGAATCAGACATGATGAGGGACACATTCACATGATTCGGTTTGTTAGAGTTTTTGTCAATGGTCTTTTGGGTGGTGTGTAGTGGTAGTGATTCATGGCCAACTATACAGCTGTATGGTTTGCCATTGTTCCAATCTTCAACGCTTGTAAGGGTTAATGTGCTTAAGAGAAAGTAGGTTTTCCTGCTAGAAGAAGAGATCTCCTGTATAGGCCCAGTGGTTGCAACATGAGACTGCTCTACATTATTACTATCAATCCATTTGACAAATATGTCAGCTGGGCTGAAGCCTTTAACCAGACATGACAGAGTGGCAGTTTCTTTTTTAGCTAATTCATCTGGGTGTGGTGGGTATAATAAGACTATTGGAGCTCTGGCATCATGTCCTAGGAAACAAACAAACCATGTTGAAGAAAAAAACGTATACATAACTTGTGAACTGAATTAATAGCATGCTTTCAATGAGATGCAGAACATTGGGTAAAATGTATTAATAATGAGAAAACACAGTGTACCTAGAATAGCTAAATGGTAATACCACTGAACTGGACTAAGTAGTGGAAAATTAAGTGATTCTTGAGTATACATATGGCTCACTCACATCACGACCATTCCTCTGTCTCAGGGAAAGAGGATGGATGATTTGTTAGAGAGATCAATGGATCAGAAGCTTAAAAAGTTACTTGCCTGTGCGCACCAATACAAGATATCTTATAGGTACACCAATGTGAGTTATATGTGAACACCAGATGTCTATAGTTAAAACTCTCCACTATTTACTATATTATATATATACATATATATTTCAAATCAAGTGTCTGAAATTCAGATATAACGACTAATTCTTTAATCAGTCTACTTTTTTCAACCTAAATTTGCATCCACATTTGACAGCATACACTGAAAGAGAGCATCATCAATAAGTTTGAACCCCATGAAAGGATTTAGGTCCTAGGAATCATACAAATTAAGTAATGACTGCTTTATACCAACAATGGCCATATATGCAACATTGTAATCTCTGCTATAAGAACAGGTTTTATTACACCTTTCCTTTAAACTTGTGAAATTTAAAGGGCAGTGAATTAATGAATGCATTAAATATTCATTAGATTCGTTTTTGAAATGTTAAACTGTGCTCGTAAAGAAGAATGAACATTTCAAGTGTAAAGAAAATTATTTAAAGTGAAAATACAGACATCTGTAATGCAATTAGTGCTTATATGTGCATTTAATAACGATTAGGAATTGTTATATAATGCAATAAATACATACCATTTGGTTTAATGAGTGTGACAACTTCAACACGAGGAAGCTCGGGATGGCTCACGCTGCACTTAAAGGTCTTTGTTCTCCAGTCTTCAGGACAAACTGTAGCAATGGCCTTGGCAGTGTAGCTCCTTAAAGAAGTGTCATATTCTGGGTCTTCTATTTTAGTGTTGGTGATTTTTTCAGTATTTGAGTACCAGATGACCTCTAATCCATCCTTAGTATTCATGTTTGAAATAATGCAGGTGAGCGGGGCAGTATTCTGGAAATAAATAGTTTCAAATGATGGGGGAACAGCAGTCACTTTGATTTCACCAGCTGGGATCTGAAAATCTAAACAAAAGAACATAAAAAATATTAGAATACCTTATTTGTGTGATTCACTGTATTTGCACATTTTTTTCATTCACAGATTAAAGAGTTGAGCAGTAAAGAATCATTAAAATGCATTTGAGCATCTGGACAGTAGGAAGATATCTGGCACTTATACAATATTGCCATAAAGTTGATTTATCTATGTTAGTTTTCATATAAAGCTAAAGAGGCATTAAAGTTGTAGATAACAGTATTTTTCCATTGGATAACCACATTGAAACTATATAGGAAACACTCGCTCCCCATACAATTTCATTCATGTAAAAATACAGTATATTTCAGTCATAGGGGTTGATTTACTAAAACTGGAGAGTGCAAAATCTGCTGCATCTCTGCATAGAAACCAATCAGCTGCCAGGTTTTATTGTCAAAGCGTAATTGAACAAGCTGAATTTAGAAGCTGATTGACTACCATGCACGGATGCATCAGATTCTGAGTGCTCCAGCATGCAGTTGCCATGTTACTTGGAGTGAAATATTTCATGCTGAAGAGGATAGAACATTCACTGGTCACTCCCTTACCTACAAATGCTCTTTCCCTTCCAAAATTCCATTCATGGATGATAAAATAACTGTGCCTGTGCTTCAGACCATCCTGAACTCAGCGGCCAGACTCATCCACCTCACCAGCCGCTCCAACTCTGCCACCCCCCTCTGCCTCTCCCTCCACTGGCTCCCCATTGCCTAACGCATTAAATTCAAACTGCTCACTCTGACCTATAAGGCCATTCACAACACTGCCCCTAACTACCTCACCGACCTGATTCCCAGGTACCACCCTACCCGTACCCTTCGCTCTTCACAGGACCTCCTTCTATCTTGCTCCCTGGTCTCCTCCTCCCACGCACGACTGCAAGACTTCTCCAGGTCCTCCCCCATCCTCTGGAACTCACTACCCCAATCCATCAAATTGTCACCTTCCCTCCTCACCTTCAGGCGCTCCCTGAAAACCCACCTCTTCAGGGAAGCCTACCCCACCCTCACCTAACAGCCGCTGCCCTTCCCTCCTTCTACCACTTCATCCCCCACAGCCATTTCCTCCTGTACCTCTACCCCCTCCCTCCTAGATTGTAAGCTCGAAAGAGTAGGGCCCTCTTACCCCTTGTGTGCTGTTTGTAGTTGCTGTAATGTTTCATGTATTGTCCCCCCCCTCTATTGTACAGCACTGAGCAAACCCTTTGGCGCTATATAAACTCGATAAATAAATAAATAAATGTTATGCAGTCCCTTTTTATATTTGTCTTCCTTTTTGCAGTTTGTGTGGTTGGTGTAGCAAAATTAATGTTCACTGAGCTTAGTAAATAAGGTAAAGTCATGTTCGCATTCAATAATCAGTCATGTGCAAGGAAAATTAATAAAAAGAAACTGGATTTTTGCTAGCTCATAACTGTATGACTGAAGGGAAGGGACGGAAAGGATTTACTTTTTGCAAAGTGAGCATACACGCTAAGTGAAAATGTTCTATTTCTTTATTAAATAATCCCTAATGTTTACTGCATGCTGCCAACTTCTGACGAACAGCCGGTAATGGTTAATGAGGAAGTCTGCTTAATGTGCAATAGGGGAGACTATTCTATTCATGTCTGATGCTCAGCTGCCTTCCACGTGACACAAACTTACAGAAGTGGAGGGTTCCATGAATAGAAAGTATATGGGAGGGTAGGGAGAATCAGATGCCCTAGTAGCCTTGTGAACCTGTTCCACTCTCAGTGACAACATCATCTCAGAGCTAAAGCTTTCCCTACTAGTTTGTTACTGCTGCAATAAATATGAATACTAATCACTAAGATTTTTGACACTAAGCAGCATACATTAGTTAATCTTTAGGATTTTATGTTCATGTTTTAAAAAGGAACATTTTACTGGATCAGATGGAATATAAAATAACTTACCACATACAATCGATTTACTCAAATTCTTCATTTCTTGGAAGTCAGAAGCAGCATGTTTTACTACACATGAGAATGTTACATCTGTATCCCAGTCTTTTTTAGATACTACGATAAAGGAGACTACCGTAAAACTTCCATTTCCATTGGAAACTGCTTCTTCTGTTACGCTGTCATGAATCAATTCTTGATTCTTCATCCATGACACTGCAATGTTTTTAGGGTAAAATCCACTAATGATGCACGCAATTGTGGCATTCCCGTTTAAATCTATATCTTCCTTGATGGGAGGATGGATCGTTACTGTTGGTTTCATTGCAACTTTAAAAAAAAAGAGAATGTGTGCACGTTCAGTATCTATGTTATACCTAGTTAAATAGTACATATCAGTAACACAAATAACTATAATTACAATAAATGTAATATAAATTAGAGTACCAGAGGCACTGATCTACGCTAACCCCTTTGACCTTGTGAGCAACATGTTCATATATAACTAAAGGAGAGATATATAAACATATGAATCTTTGTTAAAATTGTAATATTATTCAATTTGTAATTACATTATATAAATGTGATATCCTCTGCTGATTTATTTTTTATAAATTATGATGCACAAGATATTCAGACAAAAAGGTGCTTCATTGTTAAACTGTTGCAATGAGATTGTAATGTAAACCATAAAAGAAAGCTGAAAACCACATGTTGCTTACAAGGCTGTAGATTGCTGACTTAAAGCAATATCTAAGGCCAACAGGAAAAATTTAATAAATTGCACTTACCATGTGATGGCTACATTAGGTTTATTTTTATGGCTTTTTTCTTTTGTTTCATGGGGTTATCCAGCTAGCAAGTCTGTTATTTTAAATTTCCTTTAACAGACTAAGATGTTCAGCAAAATTGGCATAAACTATTTAGCACTGATAGGGCTGCTTACAATGATCAGCTTGTTTCATTTAATTAAAACCTTTCTCTCAAAAGGAAACAAATGGTTTTCTAACTGCCTAAAAAGTGTTAATTCATCTTAACTTGCTAGTGTATCTAATACCACCCTCTCCACAGGCTGATAATGTTGCTGTCCAACGGTGGCTCCATTTCTCCTACATAGAGTATGACAGGTGGTATTTTACTGTCCTAATCACAAGATGAAAATTAAGGAAGAAAGCCTAAAAAAATAATGCACCCATCACAATTAAGGATAAGCTGCAATATTTTACATTTTCATGTTTGGGTTTAGATATAGTACATTTTAACTTTTAGTACAGAGCTGAATATAATTTAGCCTGTACAGAGTTTACTTCTTTAAAATGAATACAAAAGTTGCAAAGTGAGAATGCCTCCTGTAAAGAGAAGGTGAGTTTGCTAAGCCCTACTTAAGAGTTTGATCAGTAACTGGGGTGCACTAGATAAAAAGTCTAACTAGCTCATAGTAAGAATCGCTAGCTAAAGTGAGAACCTGCATACTTACCGTTTATAAAGTACTAGCAGTCTCCTGAATCTGCTTTATTACTTTGAAACCTTTTACTAAATCTCTAAGCGCTATTCAATTTACTTTAAAGCGGAACTACACTGCATCTGAGCACCACAAACCAAAAACACAATTTAATTTATTTTTCATATTCTAAGCAAACGCTCCCATCCATTCATGTCTCAATGCTTTATTTTACTGAGAAATCACTTTGAAAAACACCCCCTGGAATTTCTGGTTGTGGCCACCTTGAGTAAGGGCAGATGATTCATGTATATACTTCCTGTAATCCATCTGCCCTTAGCTGAGGCATGCAGACAGGAGGGTGTGCTAAGCTGAGAAAACCCCTTCTCCCCTCCTGAAGACTCCTGGGGTGATGAGATCATTTGCGTAGTCATGAAAACAAGGAAGTAACTGAATAAATGTATAAAAAAAAGTTTATTTAATAAGTAAATTTGATATACCTCCCTATCTATTTACTAATGCTAGCAACATAAGGATTAATAACTGTCAGTTGTGTTTGATAGAGTGAAGTTCCACTTTAAGGTACCATTCTATCTGATAAAAAGTTAAATGCTTAATGTTTTTTTAATGTAATGTAATAGAGATATAAGATTCTTACCTTTTGATAACTGAAGCACCACAGACTTGGTATTCTCTGTATGTTTTGCAGTGCATTTATAAGGATCGCTGTTCTCCCATTTGTCAGTTGGCACTTTAATTTGGGAGCTTGCTGTATAGGTGCCTCCATTTTGCAACACAGAATTGTACTTCTTGAGGCCATCGGAATAATTATTGTTGCCCTTATCGACCCAGGTGAATTCAATGGAGTCTGGGAGGAAATTCTTGGCCAGACAGCCAATGGTGGTGGTCTGTTCCTGTGATGTGCCGCAAGAAATAAGTGGAAAGAGAGATGGGGCCGACGGTACAGCTGAGAATAGAAGCAAAAGATGGAAGGAATGAGTACTGTAGTTAGGAGACAGAGTTTAGTACAAGTTAAAAGGGGAGATTTGAAGATATTTCAGTTTGGGTCCAACTGAAATTAGTTAATACTAGGTGGTTGCAGTAAGTGTTAAAAAGGGAGCTAAAGGTTCAGGTTAAAGTTTAGAATTAGAATGAGATTCCTGTTAGGATTAGATAACCTTTTCTCATACATGTTTTTTTAATGATCATGTATTTATATTATTTAAACAAATATTATATGTTGAAGAAATTTTACCTTTAAGATCTTAAACACTGCACCAGTTGAAATGCTGACCCCCCCCCCCAAGAAAAAATATGATATTCACTCCCCTCCCCTCAAAACAAAAAAAATGCTGTTTTTATGTCTAATAAACAATTTACTGGCATAAGGACATATTTTTTTAACTCCAGTATTTTTCTTAGGTATCAAAATACATTCTATAATGCTTACATTGAGAATCTACAGACTGCCATGAAGCATGCAGTGAGAAATAAACCTACAATGCACTTACTCGTGTTTCCCTTATTTCCTTGCCTTTAGCTCCTTGAAGCGCAATTAAAAGATTTTTCTGAGTTTATGATAATACAATTGAGACACAGTTGAGCATGTAACTTCTAATACTTTTTTCTGCTGAGCAAACCTGGGTTGTTATAAAAAAAACCCATCTATAGCATAAGTCTTGTATTTTGAACTTTAAGGTATAGTCCTCAGTAAGGACTGGCATGTGCTGTTTATATCATTTAAAGAATGCTGATAGCAAAACGATCATTTGGCAATAACATTCATTCATCTTTCAAATATCACTACTAAAAGCTACTATATTATTAGTTAACTTTACATACTGCACACTACTACTCATTGAATTATGCTTTCAAAAATGACAGTTCTGATGAATAGTCATATTCCTTTGGTCATACATTGACATTGTATGGCTGTTTTCTGGTTATTTGAAAAACATCTACTTGCAAATCGCAAAATGTCTGTTATCATAAGTGTGGTATGCTAACCGGTGAGACTACACAATGCCTAGTAAAGGTAATGCCAAGAAGTGCTAGTAATAATAATAACAACAATATTTATTTTTAATAATAATACAAACTCTCATGGAAAACTGATAATGTTATATTGCAGCACTACTCACATATAGTCAAACACACTGATCAGCATATGGGATCGTAACAGTAGCATGTGCTGTATGTATATATATATATATATTTAAGATCCAAAAGTTGTTTATGCAGCATTATGGCCAATGTGTATATTGTGCATTCTTTACTTTTTATTTTTTGTATGTAAGCCTAGCAGCAGTTAGAGTTGATTTACTAAAGGAGTACAGATTGTTCGCTTAGCTTAGAGAATAAGGTGAAGCTGTGTTTGCTTTGAATAACTAATCATGTGCAGGCAGTGGTGTATTTAGGTTTCATGCTGCCCTAGGCAACACAAAAATCAGTTCCCCACCCCAGGGATACCCTGACACCAACCAGCACCCCCCTCCCCCACGAACAGAGCCTGATATTGACAAATAACACCCCAGCCCCCACCCGAGAGAGCCTTCCACTACCACCTCCCCCCATACACTGGCACCCCCACCCCTGTGAGAGAGAAGATACTCACCTTTACAGCTCTGGACATCCCTGGGAACAAGAGTCAGGCTCTTCATACACTATCAAGCAGCACGCAGCCTCTCTCAGCTGGTCCCCATGCTGTGTGTGTCCCTTCTTCCAGGGGGCCGGTGCTGCCCCCCTGAAAAATGCCACTGCCCCCCTGAAAAATGCCACCCTAGTCAAATACCTTGTTTGCCTTGTGGTAAATATGCCCCTGTGTGCAGGGCAATTAAAAAAACCAGGATTTGTCTTGGATGAAGTTAACAAAGCAATATTTTACTAACTAAGTTAAGCATTCACTTTGCCAGGTACAATTGAGTATTGTCGCAAATGCACTAATATGGCTACAATCACCTCAAGCACTTTGCCAGGTAAACATTCTTTGCTCCTATAATGAATCAAGGCATCTTTGTTCATGTATTACACTTTGCAGAGATGCACATTGCCACAATGCAGAACTGTTTTTTTCACACTAGGCCATCCTAGTATGGCCTTAATTCTTTTTGTGTATGTCTGACAGATACAGTCTGCATATTATATATGTTTATACATTTTTATAAATGATTTTATCTTTTCTTTTATAACGTGACTATAATTCCTACTCCTAATTCCTATAATCAGCACTGTGCTACTGGACAGCTCACTGATGATATACCATACATAATAAAAATACTTCTTGTTCTTCAAAGTATTAACTGTTTACTGCTATAGCAGTGGTTGGCAAATGTATATTGTATAATGCTTTTAAATGCTATAGAACCATATTGTGTGATATGAACACTTCGAATGCACAATGGTGTTATACTTCAAAACGTTGTATATAGTAATTTTACTCCACAAAGAATGGAGAACAGGCACACTAATTAGATTATGCAACAGATAATAGGTTAAACGTAATGATACAGCAAACTGTTCATATCATAGCATCTCATTATATAATAATATTGGGATTTGTTCTGCTTTAGGCTCAGATATAAAGTTCTTAACCTAAATCAGAACAGAAAACAATCTGTACCAATCTGTATCTTTCTCATTTTTACAATGGCTATTTATTTGCTGGAGCAATACTCTCAGTTTATTTACTCTTAGTTTATTTCTATCATATCAGCTCACTGTTATCAAATATATTTTGACTTGTCTTCTGTTTGCTCAGGTCAGTAGTAAAGCAGTCACTAAACTTTCTGATGAGCTAGCACTCTATTTCATGGTCACTGAGCTATGCAATACCTGCGTTACAATTACAGGGCCTTTAAAGGCTTTTGCACCAGAACTGCATCTCTCCCTATACACATCTATGGGAATGCAAATGCAGTTTCAAGCAGGTCAAATGCAGGTTAGTAGGGAGTCAATTGTGATTCAAATGAACCTAGCTTTTAATTCCAAATTATTTCAGAAGCTTTTTATACTGATGAGAAAAACAAGCTATGTTTGCCCATTGACACAGGCCCTAATGGATCTAGCAAGCATTTCCTCTTGTCTGTGCAGAATCTCTACTTCAGGGATAGGCAACCTTAAAGAGGTGGAGATCTACCTGAACAACATGAGAGAAGTCAAAGATCACCGGGCAGTGTCACCTCCTCACACCTAATTTAAACCTCAATTGCTGTACTACCATGTTGTAATTGCATGCATTCAACAGCAATCATGGGTTTAAATCTGGTGATGAGGAAGCAACATATCACTTTATAATGACCTGTCAAACACACTCAGATTGCTTTTCAGAGGAGCAGAAGTGCCTGCTGCATTTGTGACTGAGCCCTTGGTTGCATTCAGCAATGCCACCCCTATGGTTCGTCCACAAGTAAAGATGGGGATGGTAAAACCCTGCAATTGAGTCTCAGTTTTACCATCCTCAATACCTACCCCCCCCCCCTTTACCTGCTGAGGCAGCAGCCAAAGGTGTACACATTCCACAGCAGTAATTAAACCCACTTTTGCGTTTGGTGGATTCTACTGCCTGCCAATCGCAACCCATTCAAGTAAATGGGTCAATCTGCAAACGACCCACAACTGCATGCTTCTGCTGTGTCCAAGAGGGTTAAAGCAGGTGGCGAGAAGGCAACACAATGCTGTCTTCTTTAACCCCTTGTTTGCTGTACAGCACAAGGTTGCAGGACACTTGCACAGTGGCCTCATTCGCTTGGATGTATCATGCTTGGCAGGTGCTACACCCACCAACCATGACAGCGTGTATATGTCCTGCTTCAGCTGCGACATGTATACACCCCTGACCACTGAAACTGAAGGGGGTGTGGTTGGGGCAGGGGTGGTAAAAACACATCTTAACTATGGGGTTTTACCACAACTGGCAGGTGTGGTGCGCTTTTTGAAAGCGCAACAAACCCGCAGGATATAATAGAAGTCTATGGCTAAGCACAGCAAACCTGCAGGAAAGTTGCAGGTACACTGCATGCGCGGTGTGGGTAAACTGCAGTGCACCAGTGTGAAATCAGCCCTATACTATTATGCCCAGTGTATTGCTTCACACTGACCTGAAGACCTCTTCTTTCCTGCCGTTGGCACCACTCTGGAGACCACTAGCTGAGGCAAGAGGTGGAGTGCAGTTGGTATCCCTCCCCATGGGACAAGAGGCAGCACTACAGAGGAGGCATCGGCTTATGTGGCCCTTGCTCCCTACTACAGCTCCAACTTTACAAGTAGCCCCTCTACACTGCACTCTGTTTGATGCTGTGGTTTGGCGGGTCAGCAAGCGCAGACCATAGTTACATAGTTAGTCTGGCTGAAAAAAGACAAAAGTCCATCCAGTTCAACCATAGAAAAAAAAAAACTACCTGGCTGCGATCTACTGGTAGATCATGAGCTACAGGTTGTTGACGCCGCTCTGCATTATGCTTAGCTATCTTTTCTATATCAATATGAGCTTCACAGGGAAGTTTCACTGCTACTTAAGATACTTATAGCACTTTCTACCTTCTTATAAGCTGATCATTCTAAGCTCTACCTTCTTCTATATGTATTTTGTCCTATCTACGCTGTATATTACATACCGATATGTAAAATAACAACCAAACTTTCTTGAGTCATGGTAGATCTGCAATGCTATCCGTTTGCTTTATAGCACCCTGTGTACATTAGGTTTTGTATGCATTACATACACCCTCTTATTTAAGCACCTACAGGACCAGAGAGTGTGTACTTTTTTCGAGTAACTGCTCCAAACTGTGGAATAAAGTACCTTCTCCAATGAAGCTTTCTAGAACGTACCCTATGTTCTGCTAGTCTCAGCAGTACCTGAACTTTCCTGCACTGAGCTGTGCCTTAAACATTTTAAATTCTGTGCGTTATACTGCATTCTCCTCTATCAGCTGAGTCTACAGGACTCAGCTGTCCAGAACAGCGTATATACCCTCAGCTATGGCGTACACGTTGTTTGTTGTGTGGTACAGTAACTGCATTGCATTTCCTACCTAAAGAGCAACTCCACCCAAAACAGATTACTTGGTTTTAGTTGGTGTGGACCACAGCTTGAAAACCCCTTGGGTCTTCCTTGCTGTTTCAGGAAGAAGATCACACCTTACAGTGTCATAGCTATGGCACCAATCCAGGTGAGATTTTTCCTGCCAAGGTTGAGCAAAGGAAAAAAATAAAGGAAAAGATGCAATGAGGATGTGATATGCCCCACTCAGCCCAAAATACTAGAGAAAGCAGTTTTGGATGGACAAAAGTGTCTATATATTCTATCACAACCGACATTGAGCGGTACATTAACAGTGCAATGAACTACTAAGTGTAGTACGAAAAAAATGCTATAGCTTACTGTGTGGTATCTGCTCTACCATATGTGTGATATAGGAATTGTACTACATGCTTCCTAGTGTATATATGTTTATACATTTATACTAGTATACATTTGCTATACTTTTTATTAATACATTACAGCATGTGGCTTACATCCATCTATTCTTTCTGCTATACCAGAATTTGGATCTATATTAGATTGGCTTCTACTGTATACATGGCCTGAAAATACACTAATTACTTAAGCAGTTGTGCTGTGATTTACCTGCTATACCTGCTGAGCTACAACTTACCTACTCTACCTTCTATTGTACTCATTTATTTTATACAGAAGGTTTATACAGTACACCACCTTCCTTGCCTGCAGTTGACCTGTGTATGCTATACAATTCTACTGTGCTGTACATTCCTTGCTGTGTCATCTGCTGTGCTGGATAGTACCTGCACTGTTCTCTGCTGTATGAAGCCCTGTTCTTCCATTACATGCATTGTATATGCATAATATTCCATACGCAGTGCTGCCCTGTACATATTGTCATATTTAGTAAGTGCAGCTCTGCCTAATGTATATAGCAGCTACTATACCATCAGCTGTACAGTGCATTGTTACATATATCAGTTATGCTGTACAGTTGATGTTATGTTGCTTGCTGTACTACTTTCTGTGCTGTACACCTTCTACTGTATGCAGAGCTTTCACATATATAGCACATGCTATGCTGTCTGCTGTGCTCTACAAAAGTTGTACGCCATCTTCTCTGTTATATATAATTCATACAGAACCTACTACACAATTTACTGTATGGTACCATACATGCTATAGTGTTTAAATATGCTGTCACTAAGAGTACCTGCACAATGTTGTGCTGTGCACTGCACCATTAGCTGGTCACAACCACACAATAAACATTCCAGTTGTGCTGTACTCTATACACTTTGCTGTGGACCATGTTGTATAACACCTGTGCTATACTCTTCTGTATACAGCACCTACTGTACCATTAATTATGGGGTACAGAACATGCTGTACTGTATAGTATATGTTATACACTGTACAGCACGACTAGCTTCTGCTGTATACGGCACTTGCTATAACAATTCTACCTGATATATCGCAGTACCGTATATTGGAATCTTCTTGGCCCTACAGTAACCACACTCCACACCACTGTAAATGGAATCTGCTTTGCCATTACCTGGTATAGGACATGCTAAACATTACTCCTAAGCTGTGCTTCACAATATATGCCATGTTACTTGCTGTGCTGTACACTACACGCGCTACTTGCTAGTGAATACAGAACCTGCTAAATCACTACTTGTATGGTATAGTACATGCTATGCTGCCTGCTGTGCTGACAGTAACTGCTAAGCCATTTTCTCTGCTGTATTCTATTTGTATCACTTTCTGTAGTGTACAGAACCTGCTGTACCATTTACCCGTACAGTATATGTTATACAATTTAGCTATGCTTACATTAGCTCTATACGTACCTGCACCATCTTCTGCTATGTAAAACTTTGTCACTGGCTGTACGCTACAACACATTAAACGTTCCAGTTTCTCTGTAGCATATATTCTTTGCTGTGGACCATGTTGTATAACACCTGTGCTATACTCTCCTGTATACAGCACCTACTGTACCATTAATTATGGGGTACAGAACATGCTGTACTGTATAGTATATGTTATACACTGTACAGCACCGACACTAGCTTCTGCTGTATACGGCACTTGCTATAGCAATTCTACCTGATATATCGCAGTACCGTATATGCTTTGGAATCTTCTTGGCCCTACAGTAACCACACTCCACACCACTGTAAATGGAATCTGCTTTGCCATTACCTGGTATAGGACATGCTAAACATTACTCCTAAGCTGTGCTTCACAATATATGCCATGTTACTTGCTGTGCTGTAAACTACACGCACTACTTGCTAGTGAATACAGAACCTGCTAAATCACTACTTGTATGGTATAGTACATGCTATGCTGCCTGCTGTGCTGACAGTAACTGCTAAGCCATTTTCTCTGCTGTATACTATTTGTATCACTTTCTGTAGTGTACAGAACCTGCTGTACCATTTACCGGTACAGTATATGTTATACAATTTAGCTATGCTGTCATTAGCTCTATACGTACCTGCACCATCTTCTGCTATGTAAAACTTTGTCACTGGCTGTACGCTACAACACATTAAACGTTCCAGTTTCTCTGTAGCATATATTCTTTGCTGTGGACTGTGTTGTATAATACCTGTGCTATAGACTCCTGTATACAGCACCTACTATACTATTAATTGTATGGTACAGAACATGCTGTACCGTACAATATATGTTGTTCACTGTACAGCACCTACACTGGTTTTTGCTGTAACAATTCTGCATGATATATTGCAGTACTGTATATGCTTCAGTGTCTGCTTGGCCCTACAATAACTGCACACCATGCCACTGTAAATGGCATCTGGTTTGCCATTAACTGTTGTAGAACATACTAAACATTACTGCAAAGCTGTAGTTAACAATATATAATGAGTTACATGCTGTGCTGTACACTACATGCACTACCTGCTAGTGAATACAGCGCCTGGTATATCATTACTGGTATGGTATAGTGCATGCTATGCTGTCTGCTGTGCTGTATAGTAACTGCTAAGCTATTTTTATGTGTTGTACACAATCACTTTCTAAAGTCTACAGCACCTTGTATTCCATTTACTGGCACAACATAAGCTATGCAGTTTAGCTATGCTGTCATTAGTGTTATAAGCACCTGCACCATCATCTTCCATATAAAGCTTTCTCACTGGCTGTACACTACCATACAATAAACATTTCAGTTGTGCTGTACTATTTACGCTTTGCTGTGGACTGTGCTGTATAGTACCTGTGCTACACTCTCCTTTATACAGTGCCTACAGTACCAATAATTGTGGGGTGCAGAACATGCATGTACATGTAGTGTACAGCATATGTTGTATACTGTACAGCACCTGCAATAGCTTCTGCTGTACACAGCACTTGCTCTAACAATTGTACATGATATACTGCACAACATTATATGCTTTGGCATCTGCTTGGCCCTACAATAACTGCACTCTGTACCAGTGTAAATGGTATCTGCTTTGCCATTGACTGTTGTAGAACATGCTAAACGTCACTCCTAAGCTGTGCTAAACAATGCATGGTGTGGTATTTGCTGTGGTGTACACTACATGCACTTCTTGCTAGCAAATCCAGAACCTGCTATATGGTTACTTGTATGGTATAGCACATGCTATACTGTCTGCTGTGCTGTATTGTAGCTGCTATGCCATTTTCTGAACTATTTGTGTCACTTTCTGAAGTATACAGCACCTACTATGCCATTTACTGGTGAAGCATACGCTATACAATTTAGCTTTGCTGTCATTAGTGCTATAAGTACCTGAGACATCATCTGCTATACACAGCACCTGCTTTGACACTGGCTGTACACTACCACACAATAAACATTTCAGTTGTGCTGTACTATATATGCTTTGCTGTGGACTGTGCTGTACAGTACTTGTTCTACACTCTCCCGCATACCACACCTGCTGTACCAGACTGTGCTGTATGCTGTGCAGCACTTGCAGTGGCTTTTGCTGTATTCAGCGCATGCTATAACAGGTATATGTTACAGTATACGCTATGCATTGCAGACAAGTGGCACCGTGTATGCTGTGTTGTCTGCTATGTTATACAATACCCATTCTTCTATAAAGAATATGCAGCAACTAGCTATGCCTTTAGTTTTATAGCTCAGTGCATACTACTTATTTCAACTAAGCTGTGAAATATGGTATGTTTTCAGCTGTGCTGGACAGGATCAAATGTACCTTTTACTGTATATAGTCCCTGCTATGCCAATATCCTTTCCAAATTGTACAGTACAGTATATGCAGTTCTGACTGCTCTGCTGTGCTCTGCTCTGCTGTGCTGTGCCCTCTGCTGTTCTGTACAGTAAATGCATTCATCTTCACTATACATAGCACCTGCTATGCCATCAAGGTACAATACATACCCAACTATTTATTTATTCTATAAAATAACTTATATTCCATTTCTGTACTGTGCAGTGCCTAAACCACCAGCTGCTGTATACCTTCACTTGCATGGTACAGCACACCTAGTGTCAGAAGTGCTATACTGTCTGCAGTCGTGGCTTTGGTTTAACTGTACAGTACATTCTATACAATTCATCTATTATCTCTAATGTCTGTGTGTGGTAAACTCTCCCTGTCATTCCTATATGTAAGCTGTTGCTTTTTGATACCTGATGTGCTCATTGCAAATCTTACTGCTACGTCTGTGACCCATGCTAAGCTAAAGGCACATGCTATGCTATTTGTTGTACTGTACAGCCCAGGCAAAAAAATTCCTGTAAAATTTGTTGCTGCTTTACAGACCTCACCATATAGGTACAGAATGACCTAGACTAGCAGGAAGCGTACTTGTAGCCCTTGCTTTTCTATGATAAATAATACAGAAACTGCACACTTGTTACAGTCAGCTAAGGTTGACTGAAATCTACTATGAAAGCAAACTATAGCTGCAGTTGCAAACACAGGCTGCTTATAAAATGAGCC
>NW_028317996.1:3300000-3380000 GCF_062004578.1 Staurois parvus
AGATTAGTTTTGAACTCTCCTTAAGTTAGGTTAAGGTTATGTCCCCATGTTCTTGATTTTGGTTTTGTGTTGAAAACACTGCCCTCCTGAACCTTATTCACCCCCTTGATGTAAGTGACAGTAATTGCATGCAATATAAAGTAGATCAAATACTTTACCAGCTATGCTTAAAGCATGCAGGCAGGTTCTTACTTTATAATGTGTGTTTACATGTTTATTGCAACAATGTGTACTATTACTTTAAAAGTGTTGTCTAATCCAAAGACATGCTGGTAGGTTAATTGGATCCTGTCTAAATTTGCCCTAGCATGAGTATTTATGAATGTTTATTAGGGACCTTAGGTTGTACACGCCTTGAGGGTTAGGGACTGACGTGAATGTACAATATATATGTAAAACGCTGCGTAAATTGACAGCGTTATATAAGTACCTGAAATAAAAATAATAATACTGCAGGGGTCAGGTCATTTGTGACAGTTTCCCTCTAGCAGGTACTGTACATCACTTCAGCTTGTAAAGGGCATATACAGTATGTAGGGGAGCCAACCTTGTGGAGGGGAGTCCAGTGTAGGAAGCAGACAGAGAAGGCCTGTGTCATTAATAGCACCCTCCAATGGGACCCATTCTTTAGGGTGACCACTTGTAATGAACTTGTTGTTATGAACCACTACTTCTAAGGTATGTGGGTGGCACAGTGTGTTTATGCACCATTCTCTGTATGCACCATTAGGGACAGTGTATTAAACATAACGGCTCAGCCAAACTATCTCAGACGATTTCACACAGCCAACTATGTGCCTATTGGCCCTCCTAACCCACTTGTATTGAACTGTACTGTTGCTGTATTGTCTCCCATTATATTGTAAAGCGCTGAGCAAACTGTTGGTGCTATATAAATCCTGTATAATAATAATAATAATAATATATGTATAGAGCAGATATAGTGGATTATGATGCAATGTATTACAAGTCTACAAGTAAAGAGGACTTTTATTAATTGAAGAAGTTGTCTGTGTTGCTCACTGGGAAGAAATATTCTACATGGGAGACCAAGGTGTAACGCTGGTGTATAGAAAAGGACTTTATTCTTGGAGTTAAAACCCTTCAGGTTAGGAAACAAAGAGTTTATGATGAAACAAGTGTACCTAGTTAACCCCTGTAGTTATGTGTACTAATCAAGCAATTAGTGAACCCTTATGGTTGTGGAAGTAAAAGGTGAGGAAGGAGTAACGGCCAACTGGCAATGGAAGCTGGTGATGGTGGCTGGTGAAAGGGGCCCTGGTGAAGAACCTTGGCCCTTAAGAACCACTTTCCAACAAGGGGCCCTAAACACTCCTTTACAGCCAATGAGGCTGCCATCCTAGCCTCTGTTTGGTCTGCAGTCGCTATGGTGCTTCACTTGATCAGTTATGACACCAGACATTTGAAAGCTTAACAGTTCAATTGAGGAAATAAGTGATTGTGGCGTTACCATTCACAGCATGCCCTGAGGCCTCGTTCACACCATATGTGCAGACAAACTGATGGAAACTGATGTGCAGATTTTACTTGCAGAGACATCAGTTTTCATGCATGATTTAAAGAGTTTTATACACGTTGCAGATTCTTGCAAAGAAAACATCTGTACGTGATTCCAGTGTTTTGCTGTGAACAGGGCACATAGAGTCCAAGTGATTTTGTTGTGCCCTTGCAGAATGCATGCAGAAAAACTGACATCTCTGCACCAATGATGTGAACAAGCCCTGAATGTTTTAGGAAACAGTTAAATCATTGGGTTTATTATTATTATTATGATTATTATTATAATACAGGATTTATATAGCGCCAACAGTTTGCTCAGTGCTTTACAAAATAACGGGAGACAATACAGCAACAATACAGTTCAATACAAGAGGGAAAGGAGGGCCCTGCTCCTTGGAGCTTACAATCTAGGAGGGAGGGGCTAGTGGAACAAAAGGTAGTAACTGTGGGGGGATGGACTGGTTGGAAGAGTAGAAGATTCCATTATTAGCTGAGGGCAGCATAGGCTTCCCTGAAGAGATAGGTTTTCAGAGATCCCCTAAAAGTGAGCAGAGTAGATAGTCTGATAAATTGGGGTAGAGAGTTCCAGAGGATGGGGGAAGCTCTGGATAAGTCCTGGAGACGAGCATGGGAGGAGGAGACAAGGGAGCTAGAGAGCAGGAGGTCTTGCGAGGAGTGGAGAGTACGGTTTGGGTGATATTTAGAGACAAGATCGTTCATGTAATTTGGGGCAGAGTTATAAATGGCTTTATATGTTATTGTTAATGTTTTGAAGTTTATCCGTTGGGCAATGGGAAGCCAGTGGAGGGATTAGCAGAGAGGGGTGGCAGATACAGAACGGTTAGTAAGGTGGATAAGTCTGGCAGCAGCATTCATGATAGACTGAAGAGGGGATAGCCTGTGATTAGGTAGGCCAATGAGGAGGGAGTTACAATAGTCAAGGCGAGATATAATAAGGGAGTGAATAAGTTGCTTAGTGGTTTCCGAGGTTAGGAACGGGTGTGTCTTGGAGATGTTGCGGAGGTTTAGTTCCGCTTTATTATGCATGTAGGATCAGGGGTCTCAGCACATAAAGCCATGGCCAATGATATTTACCAGGGTGACAAAACCCACTCTCCTGCCACCAGTATAGACTTCTATATGCAGGTAACACCAGGCAGAGTGATGCTGGTGACATGTGGACCTTGCACTTGACCTTGTGATATGAGTAAGTAAGATGAGTATGACTGCATCCTGTGCCTTCTATCTGCTATCCTGCTCAGCTATGCTCAACAACAGTCTTTCTCAAACTTTTTTTTTCACCATGGAGGAGCCTTATGTAGCCAGGTGCTGGGTTACAACAATAATGGAGGAGACATTGTCCTTTGTTATTTCACTCTCTACTGTGATGCTGGATGTCATGCTGCATTATCCTCTCCAGCCAGCAGGGGGAGACCTATTGCAAGGAAGGCTATAGACTCCTAAGCAGCACACTGCGAATCATAGGAGTTGTAGTTCAAGACATCAGGCATAGAATAGGGCCAATGGACCCTTTACACTACAGTTCCCAGAGGACATTAAGAAGAAAGCGTAGTGGCAAGAGGGCTTTTACTGGACTGCATGAGAAACCTCTTCCTCTTGGTGCCACAGGAACTGATGAGAGCACATCTACCTGCATGCTGGCCAGGCTGCCGGGAAGCCAGACCAGATCTTAAGGTCTGGGAGTGGAGACACCTGGCTCATGGACCACATCTCATCTGCACCACTGCCGCAGTGAGACCGGAAAGTCCTTTCATCCTCTTCTTCCCACCACTGATCACCAAAGGCATTCTGTGGAGGGAAAGAGGGGGCCCCCTTTCACACAGAGAATTCACAATTACACCACAGGGACTATTGAGAGGGCTCGCTGCCCATTGTTCAAACTGCTTGCAGGAACTGAGCTACTAGAGACAGGGCATTAACCTTATGACACCCCTATCGCACCAAAACAGCACCTATACCTCACCTATACCAGACTTGTACTGCACCTATAATGCATATATCCAGCATCTATACTGCATCCTTACTGCACTTGACTGCATTTTGGTTTATTAAGACTGTCAATAAGTGCACCAATGCTTCTTAAAGGGCCCCAGCAACAGAAAGCAGAAGAGCAATCTAAAAGACTGTTGCCCCTACCAAACTATTCTTCTAGTCCTTACTCATTATTAATTTAACAA
The DNA here is from genome assembly GCF_062004578.1 of Staurois parvus. NCBI lineage: Eukaryota > Metazoa > Chordata > Amphibia > Anura > Ranidae > Staurois > Staurois parvus. The sequence goes on from NW_028317996.1 coordinate 3,303,720, forward strand.
GTGCCTTTGCCCCCAGTAAGCCTAGGCCTAGCATAGTCACCAGTAAGGAACCTTGTCAGTATAGTATCCTGAACACAGCTAATTAAGCTTCATTTCTGGCCTTTGCTGCTCTTGTTACTGTTACACTGATCTAAAACAAAGTGTTTTCTTATGCCTAGTGTTTGCTAGTTATTTCATTTTATGTCAAATTATGTTATTACTATTGCCAAGTCATCGTTATGCTTTCTTTTGTTACTCTCCATACTGTGTAACAATATACCAAGTTTGCCTTTAATAATGGGTTCAGTGCCTGCTTCTGTGACATAGCGCTATTACTGGGTACCGAGTGTCCCTATAGTGATCTTCTGTGATATTGCATGCTTATACACTTAAACGAGTATGTCAGATGGGGTTAAGGTTCTTGAGAAGGTCGAAGCAGAGAACAGAGGAACCATCCTGACCAGCGGCTCCTGTGGTGGTGGCACTAAACCTTGAATTAATTAATTCCGGTCCCAGGGAACTTCTGGTAAGCATGATTATACTTCCAATTTATGGCACTCTAGCATGATTAGTAAGTTGTAGAATGGTTTTTAAAAAGAAAAGAGAACATGTCACATCTTAAGTATTTAACAGACCATTTTTTAAAACATACCTACTGTCAAAGCTGCTGTTGGGAATCATAGGGCCCCATACAATCTACCTCACAGGGCCCCCAAAAAAATATTAAAACTCTTTTCACTGAAAATACAATAACATAATTATTAAGGAACACAAACACAAAATAACTTACACAATTCTTGCTAAATCTAGAAGATAACATTATATTGTGGTAAGATATAAAGCTCTATGTGTGGAGGTCTTGGGGGTCATTTACATGGATGCCGTGGCCTCTACAGTGTAAATCAGTGGGTTCTTTTTGTGGCTGCAACTGTGTGTAGGTTGTCTGTGTCACTCTATGGGGACACAGTGGTTTCTATGCACACAGTTGCAGGTCCTAATTTGACAGGTGTGTGGTTGTGGGTGTACAGCTCTGAAAAAAGACAATGTGGATTTGGGGCCACTTACACCTGTACACATGTCAAATTAGGACCTGCGGCTGTACCAACAGTCAGTGCCTTCTCATAGAGAAACAGGTGGCTCCAGATGCACAAACAAACGGTTCATTCACACTGTATAGACCAGAGAATGCATGTGAATGAGCCCTACATTTTTAAATTATTTTTTTATATTTATATTTTATATACTGTATATTTTTTCACAATGCTGTGGGGGAGAAGGAGGGAGGGTTTTGGTGAAATATCAGGGACACCTGAAGTCTCACTTTTGAGACAGAAAGAGGGGCTGAGGACATAGATTCCTCTATCCCTTTCTCTGCAGCCTGAGCTGCAGTGGAGGGTAATGAATGAATAGAAAGCACTCTGTACAGAGGTTTTCTTTTAATTCACAAACTGAACAATAGTAAACACAGTTCACTATGCTGTACTTATGAATGAACACAGTGAGTGATAGGTATGGTGGGGGGGGGGCAGTTACAGGAACCAATCCCTTGTTTGTCTATTCCTGCAGCAGCTGAAAGCTAGCTGGAGGCTGAGGAGGAGAAGCCAGCTTTCAGCTGTTGCAGGGAGAGACACACAGGGGATTGGTTCCTGTACATCCCCCCACAGCACCAATCACCTCCTCTTCTGCCCACTCCCAATTCCCCTGCTCTCTGGACTGCCCTGCTGGCCAGGACCCAGTACAGGAGGACCACTGCTACCTCCTTATCAGCAGCCCTGCCTACTGTGTACAAGATTTTCAGAAATTAAATGAATAATAACAGAAAAAAAATAGTACAAATTGTGGTTCTCATAATGTTGGTGGTCAGCATAAGGCATATTGCACTGGTGATCATTGTAGGGGGGTATCACAATTAGGACTATCAAGTATTTCTGAAGATTATGGGCACTCCGTGCAGCCTGCATGACACTGGGGTATGGAGAACACACTGGAAGATACTGTGAACAGTTACTAGGAACAAGAGGAAAGAGGGTCGGAGTCCGAACTACAGGAACACAAGGGAATCACTTAATGTCAGGGATACACAAGGAGTCTTTGCAGAAATCCAGGAACACTGGGAGTCATTTGAAATCTCTGCTAGGAAACCCTGAGAGACACTAGCAATCTTATCCACTAGGAAATACTGGGGGACAATAGTAATCTTCTCAAAAATGCAAAACCACTGGGGGACCTGGCACTAGGAACATTAGCTGTTGCTCAGACCTGAAGGTAGTAACTCACCTAAAATAAAAAGGGAGGTGGCTTTAGCTGGGCGTGTAGCTAACTGAGTCAACAGCAAGTGGTTTCCCTGTCTTGAACAGAATTCTTGTGAGTTAACCGTCATGAACTACATGTACCAGCATGTCTACTGGTTTTTGGGAATAGAGGAACAAACTGCAGACATGTGACATGGAAGATCAATTTGCCACTGCTAAAGGAAGCAGCAACCTCATGAAGAACCCTAGGGTTTCACCGAACCCTGGTTGAGAAAGGTTGTTTTAGACTTTATTTCTGTTACTATTCAGCTTTCCCTATAGTATGCTCTGCATTAAAAGTAAGTGTTGTAGAAAGTGGAAGATGCATAGAGTGCACAAAAAACTTTCATAACACTATGAGTAATTTCCCAGGGAAAAAAAAAAAATTCCTTTTGAATAACCATATTAAGGAAACCGAGGGATGCAGCAAATGTTCTCTAGAACCATAACAGAAGCAGTAAATGTCTCCACTACAAAGATAAGTTAAAGCTTTCTTTTCCCTTGTTTTTAACTCCAGCTGAGATCTGAAAAGATGATGACACTTTCTGTTCCTTGATGTCCCTCCAATACACAGTAATGGTTAATTACGCACAGGCTCAAAATTCCAGAGTGTTTAGGATCCATTTACAAAGTTTTCTAACTCTTGTGCTCAAGTTCCACAGTATGAAATACTATGGATCATTAACACTGTATGTTATAATATTTGAAAAAAACAACATGCAACTACCCGGAAGTCTGAAAAGTAACTTGTGGGCCTCTCAATAAAGATCATAAAACACTGCTATGGCACATCACCAAACACTGCAATACATCACAAGATGACTGTATACTCCTTTATCTAAAGTTTTGTTATTTTTCAATGTCATGGCACTGATTAGGGATGAGCTTAAGGTGTGATCCCAACACCTAACTGGTGATGCAATTATACATGACAGCTTTTAACTGTCAATGGTTGTTAAGGATGCCAGTGGGGACAGGCAATGCTAGGTACTTAACAGACTTCGAAGTCACTAGATACTTTCACTTATATTGCCAGGATTCTTTGCCCATGTAAGCAAAGGTACTGAGGAGAGTAAAAGAAAACAGAATGGGGGCTCCCCCATAATTCCTACCTGGTCCTTCAGGGGGGGGGGGGGACTCCATGTAAAAAAAAAAAAGAAAAATGGCTTGAGGTTCCAACCAAAAATCCATACCAGATTCTGATCCAAGCATGTAGCCTTAAAGGCGAACTGAAATTTGAATTTTTAGATCAATCCACATCTCTTGGGATAACCTCCACTCTGTTGAGTAAAATTGATATTTGTGTGAAACACCTGAGGATTTTAGCTTTAGGAAAGCATTGGCTATAAACAAAGCACATTTTCCATTTTCCAATTAAAAGCTTTAGTCTCAGGCCTTTTCATTACTTACTGCTTTACAGATATTGAAAGCTAAGTCCATATCTGACCGTGTTTCATGCTAATAACCATATTAGGCGTTAGCATGTAACATGGTCAAAGTTCACAGCCCCTACCCTCAAAGCTCCCCATTTAGATAATACGGGGTGCTTCTAGCTGCTAGCTACTGTCATTTTTGAATTCGGCATGGATGGAGTGGTTCCACCTGCACATCCGTGTCATTCATTCACAGAGATCTGTGAACAAGAAAGACTGAAATCTCATCTGTCATTGTGGCAGAAGGACTGTTGTTCTTAATGGAGCACAAGTGCAGTAGTTCATAAATACTTCCTCCAGCTCCATAACTAAAGGTCTATACTTTGGTTTGGACCTGAATTGGAGGAAGAGTCTGCAGGAACCAGCGCATTGCACCCATGACCCATTGATCATGGTTGAAATGCTTTGCAGACTCCAAAAGCAAACAATAATAAATGCACATTTTTGTAATAAGGATGCATTTGTTTATTTTTGCAAAAGGTGAAATGTTCCTTTAATTGCAGTATTGTATTTGCTTCTGTACACAAGTACAGTTTAACATACATTTTTATGTAGTGATTTTTTTAACAACAGAATCATTATACCATGTTCTTATGAATTTGAGCTGTTTTGAAGAGTGTAATCTGATTTGTGATTGATGATGACGCCAGCAGATTTTCTTTTTAATTTTAATAAAAAGATAAATGTTTTCAAATATGCAGACGTATGTCTTTTTCTGGCTAACAAGAATTTCTAGACATGAACTCACTTGCTGGCTGAACCTTCTATATAGTTTAGAATTATTCTGTCAAAGCAATCTGTAAAGAAGTTTATAGTGGACCTTCTGATAAGATCTTTGTAGTTTATGGGGTTTTGTATACAACTGTGGATATTATTTTAAAATTTTAAATTACGCATTATAAAGCTTTTGTTAATACTACATATTTCAACGGGCTGCTCTATGCACTAGAAATGCTGAAAAAATGTACCTGACCTTTTTTAAAAATCACATGAAGTCAAATAGCGAATTGTGGTGCATGTGAAATGTGCACATCAGGAAATGCATGAGGGTGTCATTAACATTTAATGGCACTGCTGTGTATCTGCTGGGCAGCATGTTTCTGTGGTGTCAGGAAAGTGATTTTGTATGCACTCCCAACACGCACAAATGTGAACATAGGCTAAATGTCTCAATTACATTGGTGGTCAGTGTATATCTTCTCATTACATTGGGGCTTGGTGTAGAATTCTTTCATTCATACTAGCGGTCAGTGTAAATGCCCCTCTTACATTGGTGATCACTATGAATGCTCCTATTACATTAGTGGTCACTGTAAATCCCCTTTACATTCGTGGACAGTTTAGAATCTCATTATATTGGTAGGCAGTAAAAAAATCCCAACTTGCATTTGCGGTCAGTTTCGAATCCTTCTTTGCATTGGTCGTCCATGCAGAAGCCCCCCTTAATCTGGTGGTCAGTGTAAATTCCCCCTTACATTGGTGGCCAGTGTAGAAATGTATTGATTGTTGGTGTAAAATTCCCCATTGCATTGGCTGTCAGTGCAAATTCCCCATTACATTGGTCATCAGTGCAAATCACCCATTACATTGGTGGTAAGTGCAAATTTCCCTTACACTGGTAGTCAGTGTAAATCCCCCCCTACATTGGTCATCAAAGTAAATCCCCCCTAACATTGGTGGTTGGTGTAGAAATGTCACCTTCCATCCCCATCCAGCATGGCCAGTGATCCCATCTATCACAAGTACTGCCACTGATCCCATCCCGCCAGCACTGCCACTTAACCCATCCACACGCACTGCCACTGATCACCCCCCTTCCCCCAGTACTGTCACAAATCCCAGGAGTCCTAGGATCCCTAGTTTGTCTATGGGTGGGCCCTCTCACCTTTCCAGTCCATTGTGTGCAGGCAGTGAGATGAAGTGCTGTAACCTCTAGCAACCAATCAGTGAACAGTAATGATGTCCTGTAACCTCTAGCAATCAATAAGTAAGTGGTAATGATGCACAGTAACCAATAGCATCCAATCAGTGAGTGGTAATGAACTGCAGTAACCTTTAGCAATCAGTGCACACTAATGATTTGCTGTAATCTCTAGCAACCAATCAGTGAGCAATAATGATGTGTAGTAACCTCTAGTATCCAATCAGTTAGCAGTAATGATGTGCAGTAACTTCTAGCAACTAATCTGTGAGCAGTAATGATGTGCAGTAACCTCTAGCAGCCAATTAGTGAGGTGTAATGATGTGCAGTAACCTCTAGCAACCAATCAGTGAGTGGTAAAGGTGTACAGTAACCTCTAGCAACCAATGGGTGAGCGGTAATTTGCAGCAATCTCTAGCAACCAGTGAGCAGTAATGATGTGCATTAACCTTTAGCAACCAATCAGCATGCAGAATTCATATGATGTAACCTCTAGCAACTAATCAGTGAGCCATAATGTGTGCTGTAACCTCTAGCAACCAGCCAGTGAGTGGTAATGATATTCTGTAACCTCCTGCAACCAATCACAATTGCTGCCTGATCTGCTGCAGTAAACTGATTTTTAGTCTAGCTGCTATTTATAGTATGTCTCAAAGTAAGTGGAGAGCGAAATTACATTGGAGGGGCCTAAGAAAATGTTTGCCCAGGGTACAATCAATATTAAAGACAGGCCTGCACAAAACAGTGGAACAAGTAACTGTGAACCATATAGTCTATAAAAATAAATACTGTGCATACAACAAAGAGAATAGATGAAAAGATACTCAGGTCACAAGTATACTTTTGTTATACTAATTTGTCTTCTAACTCAGAGTCTGTCAACATTTGTTCCTGAACATGATTTTAAAAAGAGGGAATGAGGCTGAAATGGAAAGACAATTGAAACAGAAGAAACAACAGAAACAGAGAAGAGAAAAAAAGGGGAAGATAGTGGAGATGAATAGGGTAAGGACTGAGAGAGTAGTGCTCTGTCATGTTTAAAAAACGTAAACATAACAAAAGAGATTATCATCCAGAATGTTACATAGAATAGTCTGCCTAGCATATGATCAGTTGAAAATCACATAGATTGCTCAAGTGTTATGTGAAGGCAACAAACTCCTTCCAATAGAACCATGTTGTGGGGGAAAGATATAAACAACCTCTTTCTGTTCATGGTAAAGTGTATATATATCCAAAATGTTAGTCCCTCAAGATTTCCCTTTGTTTCCTGTTTCAAAGAAAATACAACTTATTTCAGCCTTTAAAAAATGTACAATATAACCACACTTTACATGGTCCAATCTAAGTCTAAAAAATATAAAAGTATAAAAATTATATGTGATCAATTTCGTGTGAATACAATAATCATGTGAAAAAGTGAATATAAATGCATAAAATATATCCTTCTTAATCGAATAGTGTCAAATATATATGAATATATAAACTAATGGTAAGTACTAAATTCATACAAATAAAATAAAAAACATGAATAAAATATATAAACGTGACTCAATCAAAATTCATATCCAACAAAGATGTGCATATAGTCCGATAAAGTGCAAAAGTTCCATTATGGAAAAATAATCCACTATAGTGCAAGATGTTGCAGCTGAAAGGAGTGTTCAGAAGAAATCTTCAATGATTTGTTTAATTTAGTAAATTTCGAACATGCAAAAATTAAAAACATAAAAATGTAAGAAGTAGTCGATCATCCATGACCACATAACACCTTGGGGTTTATTTACTAAAGCTGGTTCAATGAGAATCTCCTGCACCTGTGCATGCTTGCAAATCAGCTTCTAACCTCAGCTTGTTTAATTAAGCTTTAGCAATAAAACCTGTAAGCTAATTGGTTTCTATGCAGAAGTGCACGAGATTCTGAGTCAACCAGCTTTAGTAAATAAACCACCATGCTTCCTCTCCCTGAGCACACACAGTACTCACCTGCTATAAAAACTAAAATATATCATATAAACCTGCACTTGGAAATTGAACCTTAAAGCATAAAGCAGCTAGCACATAAAATAGGCCAACAAAAACATTCATAAAAAATTGCAGCGCTAATTGGACATAAATAAAAAAAAAAAAAATTGACAGTAATTATACACAAGTGACAGCAAAGTCCATATGTGAGTTCCAATCCAAAAAGGAGATCGTCACCTTCCACCCAAATAAATTGGCCTATTTCCAGAAGGTCTGACCACCCAAAGGGTCGGCCAGCATAAGCGGTGTAATAAATCCAGCTCATACTGCAACCAGCCTTCAGTAGACGTCACTCACAGAGCAATCCAGGATACTTCTCCAAATCAAATTTGAAATAGTAAACTTCCCATCAGGCAACCAAAACACCACATGAAAAGAATTGCCAGCTCATAGTATAGTAGATTAATTCATCCAAGCAATCTATTCAAATTGCACTTACATAGCAAGCATTAAAAACAGCATGACAAGGTAACAAGGTGGTATGTTTCAAACCAACAAGATGGCCACTGTCCATTCGGAGCGCGATGACGTCACACAGCGTGACTCCACCCTACCCGTTTAGCGATGAAAAGACATTGTCAGGGGAGAGGGGTATTAAGGTTGACACTCTGCATGAAGGAAGGAGTAATAAAAGCAGAGAAAGAAGAGGAGAAGGGATGGTAGAGAGAAAAAAAAAGGAAAAGATATAAGGAAGATGGAAGAAATATGGTTTACAACTTATAATGTAAATGGGTTGAATTGTCCAGGGAAAAGGTTTAGATTATTTAAGGAACTACAGCATAGAACAGCTTCAGTGGTTTTCTTGCAGGAAACACACTTTGAATTAGAGTCAAACATTAAGTGGAATTCTAGATATTATCCAACATGGTACTATGCAGATTCCCCAATTAAGAGAGCAAAGGGGGTAGCTATAGGATTTGCAAAGAATATAAGGTTTGAGCTGGAGGATAGAAAGATTGATCCTCATGGGAGGTTCTTATTCCTGAAAGGTAAACTACAACATATTGAATGTACAGTTGCTAACATCTATTGCCCAAATAAGAAGCCGGAGATATTCTTGAAAGGAGTTTTAAAAAGATTGATGGATTTCAGGAAGGGATATTTGATAGTAGCTGGAGATTTTAATTTATGTATGAACCCACAAATGGATACAACTTCTTCTGTACAAAGGGAGGGGAGTAGGTCCCTGAGATCATTGAAGAAAGTGATAAGGGAGTATCAATTGGTGGACAGCTGGAGAATCATGCACATGAAAGATAGAGATTATACCTTCTTTTCAAAGGCTCATGAGGCGTATTCTAGGTTGGATTATGTATTGATAGATCATCGACTAATTTGAGTTTTTGGTTAAAGTAACAATAGAGGTAATGTCCTTTTCGGATCACGCTCCTGTTATAATGAAAGTAGGATGGGGAAGGAGGCCTCTAGGAGGTTGGGTATGGAGGTTGAATGAGGCCCTTCTTCTGGACCAAGATCTGAGCGGAAGATTGGGGAGGAGATCAGGAGATTCTTTGAACAGAATGAAACAGGAGATGTGTCGGTGGCTACAGTGTGGGAGGCCTATAAGGTGTATATAAGAGGAATTCTTATCACAATTGGGGTAAAAAAGAAAAGAGAAAGGAGAGAGAAAATGAATGGGCTCCTAAAGGAATTAGTTGAGTTAGAACAGTTGCATAAAAATAATATAACAAAAGAGATAATGCAGAAAGTTAAAAAAAAGAAAGAAGAATTAGAGAATATGATGGAAGAGGAGAAGAGGAGAGTCTTTAATAAAGTGATATGCGAAAGGAATAGATGGGGGGATAGACCAGGAAAGTTTCTAATGAGAGTTTTGAGGAAAAAGAAGAATAGGAACTATATAGATAAAATGAAAAACCCCAAGGGAGAACTGGTTCACTCAACTAAAGATATTGCGAAGGTGTTTAAGGATTATTATAGTAAATTATATAATATTGCCTCCCATGACTCTATAAATAAGGATGGACAGCAAATATTGAAAAAAGGTTATATTTAAAAAATGCAGGTTTAACGAAATTAAATGAAGAACTTTTGAATTCCCTAGATTCGGAAATTACAGATGAAGAAATAAAGATAGCATTAAAAAGCTCCATGACGGGTAAAAGTCCGGGGCCAGATGGATACACTGTTAGATACTATAAAAAATACAGTGAATTGTTAATACCTAAACTGAAGTCCTATTTGAATGCCTTGGGGGGAGAGGTGGAAATGAGAAGGGAATCCCTGCAGGCTCAGGTGGTCCTTCTTCATAAGGAAGGAAAAGATGCCTCCCAGTGCTCAAGCTATAGACCAATATTGTTATTGAATACAGATACGAAGCTATATGCAAAGATTTTAGCAAATAGGCTGAAAGATTTAATGCCTGAATGGATACATGGGGATCAGGTGGGTTTTGTCCAAGGGAGAGAGGGCAGAGATAATGGGTTGAGATCTTTGTTGCTCATTCAGAAAAGTAGAAAGGGTAAGACTCCGGAGGTGGTGCTTTCAGTTGATGCAGAGAAGGCATTCGATAGAGTTAATTGAGGGTTTATGATGGATACATTGGAGGTCTTAGGAGTGGGAGCTAGAATGAGAGCGTGGATAGGAAAGTTGTACAAGGGGCCCTCTGCAGTGGTTATGGTAAATGGGGAGATGTCAGAGTCTTTTGGGATGACAAATGGAACAAGACAGGGCTGCCCACTGTCCCCATTGTTGTATGTTTTGATAAGATGGTATATCACCCCGAGTATAGAACACAAGATGAGTGGGGAGAAGTCACCTTGGTGCTGGCGGGGGTGTGGAGAGATAGGTACGATGTATCACATATGGTGGGAGTGTCCAAAAATACAAGTATTATGGAAGAAAATTGTATATCAAACCAGGATGATTACGGAAATAGATGTCAGTCTAGACCCTGGAATCTGCCTTTTACATAGTACAGAACTATCAGTAAATAAATATAAATAGTACCATAAACCGGTTTATGGTACTATTTAAATGCTGCAAAAAGTTTGATACCCAAGTTTTGGCGTAAAGTAGAGGCTCCAAAAGAAGAAGATTGGATAGATAGAGTGGACCAAATTAGTAGGATGGAGAAACTTTTTCATATGCAGGAGGATAGGTTGGGGGCATATTACGTGAAATGGAAAAAATGGGAAGAGTTTAGATCGAAGGTGAAATGATGAAGAGGTGACTTTTATAAATAGGAATAATCTTCTTGTTTTTTTTCTCTTTTTTTGATGTGGAGGATGTTGAGAAGTGCAGGGTGGCTAGTGAGTGGGAGTGGGGGGTTGTGAGGGTGGGAAAGGGAGGTTTTGTTAGAGGGAAGGGGTGATGGGAGAAAAAAGGAAAAATATTGTGAATGTTTGTTTTTATGAGAATGTAAATGGGATTTGTATTGTTGATTTTTTTTTCCTACTTATTTTGAAAATTAATAAATATTTAAATTTAAAAAAAAAGAAAAGTAGTAAATTTCCTAGGCTTCTGGGTATTAATGCTACAAGCCTTACATTTCTTACATGGGTAATATCACTTCAAACTGGAAAAACATAGGTTTTTTAGGAGGATCCAACACATTCAGGGCTACACTTAATCTTAATGGTGGAATGCCTCTAAACTTCAGGCTTCTGGCAAAAGGGGGCTCAAAACTTTGTCATTTTTCAGCACACTCCAATACTTGCATAAGATATTTTTCATAATGTTGCATCGAGTAAGTGGTGCAAAACGTATAATTGAAAAAGGAATCAACCTCAACCAACTGTTTTGGCCTCAAGATATCATCCCGTGATATGGCATCATCCTGAAGAAAAGCATCTTCTAGGGTGGGTGTCGGCAACCCGCGGCTCCAGAGCCGCATGCGGCTCTTTTTCACCTTGGCTGCGGCTCCGGAGCACACTGCCCACCAGGTGACAGGCAATAGGGCAGCAATGGGCAAACTACGGCCCGCGGGCCGTATACGGCCCGGCGGACCTTTTAATCCGGCCCGCGGAGCTAGGCTCCCGCTAGGCTCCTCTCACAGTCCACCCTGAAGACCGGTGTAGCATGAAAATCTGTCTCCTATGAGGATCTGTCCCCCTCGACGTATCTGCGCATGTGCCGGAGATCACCGATCGGCTGCTAATGCCTGAAACTGGCACATGCGCAGATACGTCGAGGGGGACAGATCCTCATAGGAGACAGATTTTCATGCTACACCGGAACGGCGCGGGAACACGGCGAGAGGAACGCGGAGAGCAAAGGTAAGTGAATTGACACAGGGGGGACTTGGGGACTTAATATGGGGGATGAATTAATATGGGGGATGAATTACTATGGGGGGATGAATTACTATGGGGGATGAATTACTATGGGGGATGAATTACTATATGGGGGATGAATTACTATGGGGGATGAATTACTATGGGGGATGAATTACTATGGGGGATGAATTACTATATGGGGGATGAATTACTATGGGGGATGAATTACTATGGGGGATGAATTACTATATGGGGGATGAATTACTATGGGGGATGAATTACTATATGGGGGATGAATTACTATGGGGGATGAATTACTATAAGGGGGATGAATTACTATGGGGGATGAATTACTATATGGGGGATGAATTACTATATGGGGGATGAATTACTATGGGGGATGAATTACTATGGGGGATGAATTACTATATGGGGGATGAATTACTATGGGGGATGAATTACTATGGGGGATGAATTACTATATGGGGGATGAATTACTATATGGGGGATGAATTACTATGGGGGATGAATTACTATGGGGGATGAATTACTATATGGGGGATGAATTACTATGGGGGATGAATTACTATATGGGGGATGTATTTTCAGTTTTAAAAATGTGGCTCTCAAAATAAATTTCAATCGTGGTTTTGGCGAGATTTGGCTCAGTTGAAAAAAAAGGTTGCCCACCACTGACCTAAGGCTATGATTGTGATTATGACGATAAACTGTGGCCCTGATTAACCCTTTGCTTACTGGGCCCTTAAACCCCCTTCATGACCAGAGCGCTTTTTGCAATATATGCAGTGTCGGATTTGTTTTAAATGTTGCAATGGTTTTGCGGCTCCCAGTCTTTTTTTCCCTCTCGGAAACGGGTCCAAGTGGCTCTTTATGTCTTAAAGGGTGCAGACCCCTGTTCTAAGGCCTCAGGTTTGTAACCCCTATCTAAAAAGCGTTGTTTGAAAAAGTCAACCTCATGCAAAAAATCATCACAATAGGTGCAATTTCTTTTCAATCTATAATATTGGCTTTTTGGAACTGACTTGAGCCATGCAGTGTGATGGCAACTCTTAAAATCAATATAACCATTGCGGTCTGTTTCTTTAAAAAATGTAGAAGTCACAATCTTCCCATTTTGGATTCTAACAGTGAGATCCAGAAAATGGATCTCAGTTTTGCTGGCCTCATGCTGGAGGATGATACCTCAATCATTTGAATTTAGATGACCAATATAGCAATCAAGGTAAGCGAAATCACCCTCCCAAAAGGAGGAGGACATCATCTATATATCTTTTCCAAAGCACCAACTCAGGCCTCTGTTCCTTATACATGATGTCCTCCTCTCACTTGGCCATAAACAGGTTGGCCATACTAGGCAAAAATTTTGTGCCCATGGCCACCCCCCTATTTTGTAGAAAATATAAGCCTTTGAACCAAAAATAATTGTGAAATCCAACAAAGAGAGAATAAACTCTCTTTGCAACTCCCTCAACGTAACATCCCTCTGAAGAACACAATCCACAGCTTCCCTCCCATGTTCATGTGAGATAAAAGTGTAAAGGGAGGCTACATCTGCTGTGGCTAAAATGTAACTATCCTTCCACTCAATAGCATTCAATATATTGATCACCTGAGTGGTATCCTTCAAAAATGAAAGAGTGGTAAATACCACAGGTTGTAAGAAGGAATCTATATACTGTACTTGCCCACTCTGGAGGTAACCGAATCAATACCACTGATCGGTCTCCCCAGAGAATTAGATAAACTTTTATGTATCTTAGGCAAATAATAAATAACTGGCACCCGAGGTGCTACTGGAATCAAAAAAGATTTTTCTTTTTGGTAAGGATCTTATAAGTGAACCCTACATCCACCACCCCTTGTAATTCCTTTTTAAATTTGGCCGTAGGATTCCCATTTAGAAGAGAATAAGTTTCTCTGTCCGAGAGTAAACTATCAAGTTCATTGTAATAGGCCTCATGGTCTAAGATGACAATCCCCCCCTTTTGTCAGCGGGACGGACAACTATATAATTCCGAAATTTCCAAGAATCCATTCCATTCTTAAACTTGAAATCCAACTTGGGCTTTTTAATTTAAGATTTTCCAAATCCTTAAACACCAAATCTCTAAAGACAGAAACTGATACCGCTCTGTTGCCCCGGGGGATTAAAAAGAGAGGCATTGGAGAGAGAGGAATTTTTTTACATATTATTATTACATACACATACACCTTTCTATTTTTTTAATATCAAGATGCCGCATGATTGAGTCTTAATTCATACCTATTGATTCCGTAATAGGATTGTTCAGTGTTTATAAAGTAAAAAACTCTGTATTTGGCCCGTGGTAACTTGGGTTTTTTCACTCCCGATTGGAGGTTGCACTTCCTGTCAGCGGAATGCATCTCAGTGAGGGGGAGTCACCTGCTTGAGGTGGCTCTTGCAGTCATTGGAGTGCTCTTCAATGAGGGGGAGTGTCCTTTCGTGCTCTATGTATACCAAGCGATGCATTGCGCTAGCCATGCCCCTGATGACGTCTTTTGATGACGAAATGGATAGGGTGGAGTCGAGGGACAGTGGCCATCTTGTTGGTTTGAAACATACCACTTTGTTACCTTAATGCTTGCTATGTAAGTGCAATTTGAATAAATTGTTTGGATGAATATATCTACTACACCATGAGCTGGTAATTCTTCTTTTCATGTGGTGTTTTGGTTGCCTGATGGGAAGTTTGCTATTTGAAATTTGATTTGGAGAAGTATCCTCGATTGCTCGGTGACTGACTTCTGCTTAAGACTGGTTGCAGTATCAGCTGGATTTATTACACCGCTTATGCTGGTCGACCCTTTGGGCGGTCAGACCTTCTGGAAAGAGACCAATTTATTTGGGTGGAAGGTGATAGTCTCCTTTTTGGATTGGAACTCTCTTTCCTATGCACTGTTTTTTGTTTATATATGGGAATCCCACATAGACTTTGTTGTCACTTAAATTTTTTCTTTTTTTAAATTTATATCCAATTAGCACTGCAATTTTTTATGAATATTAAAACCAAAATGTTTTAAGGATACACGGGCCATGATTTGGGACCTCAGGAGGAGGTCTGATCTGCTCCTATAACTGAGGAAGTCCTAAAGAGGTCATTGGCTCTAAGCTTTACATGTATAGTTTCCTGCTTACATACACTATATTGCCAAAAGTATTGAGATGCCTGCCTTTACATGCACATGAACTTTCATGGCATCCCAGTCTTAGTCTGTAGGGTTCAATATTGAGTTGGCCCACCCTTTGCAGCTATAACAGCTTCAACTCTTCTGGGAAGACTGTCCACAAGATTTAGGAGTGAGTCTATGGGAATGTTTGACCATTCTTCCAGAAGCGCATTTGTGAAGTCAGGCACTGATGTCGGATGAGGCCTGGCTCGCAGTCTCCGCTCTAATTCATCCCAAAGGTGTCCTATAGGATTGAGGTCAGGACTCTGTGCAGACCATTCAAGTTCCTTCACCCCTCATCCATGTCTGTATGGACCTTGCTTTGTGCACTGGTGCGCAGTCATGTTGGAACAGGATGGGGCCATCCCCAAACTGTTCCCACAAAGTCGAGAGCATGAAATTGTCCAAAATGTCATGGTATGCTGACGCCTTAAGAGTTCCACTTCACTGGAACTAAGGGGCTAAGTCCAAACCCTGAAAAACAACCCCACACTATAATCCCCTCTCTGCCAAACTTTACACATGGCACAATGCAGTCAGGCAAGTACCGTTCTCTTGGGAACCGCCAAACCCATACACGTCAATTGGATTGCCGGACAAAGAAGCGTGATACATCACTCCAGAGAACATGTCTCCATTGCTTAAAGTCCAGTGACAGCATGCTTTACACCACTGCATCCGACGCTTTGCATTGCACTTGGTGATGTAAGGCTTAGATGCAGCTGCTCAGCCATATAAACCCATTCCATGAAGCTCTATGCACTGTTGTGCTAATCTGAAGGCCACATGAAGTTTGGAGGTCTTTAGCTATTGACTCGGCAGACAGTTGGTGACTTCTGCGCACTTCAGCATGCGCTGACCCCGCTCTGTCATTTTACATGGCCTACCACTTTGAGTTGCTGTTGTTCCCAGTTGCTTCAACTTTGTTTTAATACCGCTGACAGTTGACTGTGGAATATTTAGTAGTAAGGACATTTCACGGATGGACTTATTGCACTGGTGGCAACCTATCACAGTACCACGCTTGAATTCACTGAGCTCCTGAGAGCGACCCATTCTTTCACAAATGTTTGTAAAAGCAGTCTGCATGCCTAGGTGCTTGATTTATACACCTGTGGTCATGGAGGTGATTGGAACACCTGAATCCAATGTCCCAAAACTTTTTGCAATATAGTGTACATACAGCTTGAGAGTTGGTGAGTGTGCATTGATGGTGGCTGGATAACACAGTGGCATCCAGGCACACCGGGCATATCATTTGGAGGCAGAAAATAGGGGAACAGATCAGTCTATTTCCCTCCTGCCACCACTGAATGCCTGCTTCTTCTTCTGTCCTTCCTGCAGGCATTCAACGAGGGAGAGAAATGGACGGCTTGGTTCCTCTATATGCCACCCCTCCTATCCAGGAGCTGCATGGGCCTCACTGATGCCACTGTGGGGGGGGCCCCAAGATGCCAGACTATGGTTCCACAATGGCTGCAGTGCTCTGAGCTGATAGACTCTCTCACAGCCCAAAGCCAGCACTGACAGTTCCCCTCTCCCCCGGAAGAACAGAAGAGGGGAGAGAGAGCTGGTTCTGCTCCTCCTCCTCCCACCTTCTCTTCCTGTGGCTGCCCCACCCACACTCCCCCTCAGAGAAGGAGATGTGTGGGGGCGATAAGTTTGAAGCCCAGCAGTCAGAAAAGTGCAGCCTGCCACCCCATCCATCCACTGTGAGTGAAGTCTCCCACCCTCCCTTCTCTCTCCTACCTTCTAGTGAGTACTCTAATGTAAGGGTCCATTCTTCCTTAGTTCCTTTTCTTTCTCTCTATTCTATTAAGACTTTGTGAAGTCATAATTATGAAGTAAATATTTCTTTATTTCTGTACAGAGCTATTCATTTTCATTCATTCTGTACAGCTGAGGCTGCAGAGATGGAGATTGAAGGTTTTGTCCTCAATCTCCTTTCTCTGCATCAAAGGTGAGATATCACGGGTCTGTTTAGACCTCGGATATCTCACCAAAGCCCCCCACCGGGGCTCCTAAAAAAATTGTAAAGAATAATAAAAATTAAAATTGTAAAAAAAGATAAATAAATATAATACAATGGTAACAAATAATTGAAAAAAAAAAAATTAAACTATGAAAACCAGTGGCAGAACTACCAGGGTCGCAAAGGTCACACTGGTGGCCGGGCCCTGGCGTTCTGCCACCAGGCTCCAAGGAAAGAGCCCCTGGGCTGCTAAGTCTAAAATGCCCATGCCTATTTTTTGTCCAAGTCTGGGCCTGGTGGTGTTATCATTCTTTATGTGGTAGAAGAAATACACAAACACGTGGATTTAATTAGTGGACTTTATTATATTGTATTATAGGGACAGTTTCAACATTTTCACTTGAGTTTCATGGTGAAAAACTTTTTTGCTATTTCTCTTTTCTTCTCTCTTCTCTTTTTGCTTCCTGATTATTTTGTTATTTTGGCACTGCACCCTATAAAGAGAGAGGTTTATGTATATTGAGCCTGATTGCAATCTAGCAATCTGCATGAGAGCAGAGGCTCTCTCTTTCTTTGCTGTCTTAGACACAGAAGAGGGGGCCATTGGCTCCTGCTGCTGTAAATCACAGCCAGAGAGGAGGGGTGGGGCAGGGTCACGCGCGCTCTGTATGTCTTAAAGGAGTGGAGGCTTGCAATGAGGCCACTCAGCAGGAGGGAGGGGCCAAGAGTGCCAGCGGGGGACCCAAGAAGAGGGGATCCCTTATATATATGATATGATTTAGTGATGTCAGCACAGCTGCGGACATCCCTCCAGAGGTTCTGCAGGCCACTAAATATTATATATTATATAGTGAGACTCCCATCCTCCTGTGGTTTCAAAGAACCTTTGCCTCAGCTCTGAAAGTGGTATCTTCTCTCCAAATAGGCCTTCCAAATGTGACACAATCTGTTGTAAAGTAGCCTGCTCCTCCTGACAGAGCTATCACCACATGGCGGGCGTCATCCTCTAAGGTGTTAATAGCCAGCTCCACCACCAGCCAGGGCAGGAACCTGGTACAGGTGAACGGCCTTCTTCAGTTTCTCTTCTCACTCTGTCAAGGGGATAGTTGAGCCATTAAAGTTCGGCATTAAGAATAAGGCCAATCCTAGTTGGAGCCCTATCCTCCTTCCACACCTGCTGCAAGGGACCAAATGTGGGTAGGTGCAGTGGGATGCAGCAACAATAAAGACTGAGTCTGGTTGCAGATAAACTCAGAACTTGTATTGCAGAAAATGCCAACTACAAACAACCCCAAAAGAGGCACTAAGGGTAACACTAACAGTTCAGTTCTTGGCAGAGAGGCAGCAGGTATAGATGCACTGACAATGTCTGTCTTTAGAGGGCAGAATGTGGCCTGATCAGTCCAGTTCCAAAAGGAAGGCTAAAGTACAGGTTTGCGAGTCCCTAGCCTGTCCCTTTTTATCAGGAACCTTTCCCTGACATGTGGAAGGAGGGTGGAAGGCTGTTTGCCTCTTCAAGGAGATGACAACGCACAATTCCACAAGCATCTCGCCCACCAGGTCTGGGTGCACACATTCCATCTGAGGAACAAGCAATCTGGTGAACTGGTGGTGCTTACCTAAATCCCTTTCTTGTGTTACCATTAATTGTTTTACAACCTCATTAACCCGCTGGTTACATCGGGTGCGACTTGGAATGTGACTTGCATGCCATGCGACTTGCAAATCATATGCCAAGTCGCACCCTATTGTCCGCTATCATATCGGTGTGGTTCCGACTTGGTCGTCAGATGTCTTGTAAATCGCACCTCAAATCAACAAGTCAACCAACTTTGAAATTGAGCGACTTCACTGTAAGTCACACAATTTCAAAATCAGCTTTGATGTGACCGGGTTGTAAATTGAGCTGCATCAAGTGTGTTATTATAATTTTCTATCTTTGCTGCTTTTCTTTTTGGTTGTGTTGGTCTGGGTGTAGATGCATACTCCTCCTCTGGTGAAACCGGTGTAGCTTCATTCTCACTTATACTGTAGGTTCTGCAGCAAAGTTTCTGGCAGTCCTGTCAACACTAAACATAAAATAGCTTTCATTTCCTTATGATTAAATATGTATGCTTACTCATCTCCAGAATTGGCTTTAGGATAAGCAAATCAGCTTAGTAGCAATAGACCCAATGATTTTTAGCTGCTGCTCCACTATATGTACTGTTTTGTATCTTCCTCTGTCTCCTGCAATTGTCTTTCATTGTCCTACATCATATTCTTAGATCAGCAACTGTAATGAGATTTTTTTTTTATTATTATTTCAGATTTTTGGCAACTGGAAATACCTACAGGTCCATACATTTAACATATTGTACAGGAATATCAACTATCAGTCAGAGAGTGAGAGGTACATGTGATGCCAAGTGGAGAGACCTAGGGCTAACCTTTATGCTAATTCCAGACAGGAATCAATAGGAAGAGATAGTTGACTTCCTCTGGAGGAAAACTGCTTTTCTTAACTGTGTTAGAACTATTGATGGAAAACATATTCAATTGACTAAACCTGGTCATAGTGGTAGCTGTTACTTTAAGTATAAAAAAAAAAAAATTTTCTATTGTTCTGATAGCAGTTGATGATGCTGAATATATGTTAATTTTTGTGGCTATAGGCAGTTATGGTAGCTGTGCGGATTCTTCTGTATTTCAGCATTCTCAGTCTGGGCAGTGACTACAGAATAAGACTACAGAATAATACTCTAGATTTGCCTGACAACCAACCCTTTCCTGGGACTGAAGAACTGCCAATACCATTTGTATTTGTGGCTGAGGAGGCCTTTGCTATTGGGGAATATCTAATAAGGTCATAATCAGAGAAATCTCAATGACAAAAGGATAATCTTTAATTATTGTCAATGCAGGGCTCAAAGGCTTGTGGAGTGTGCTTTTGGCATTCTTGAAAATAAATAGCAAATTATGCACATGTCAATTAATTTAGAGATACAGAATGCATGTTTGGCAGTTAAGGGAGTGTGTGTCTAATTTTGTAAGAGATATGATAATAATAATACATTTTGAGGACACACTGGGCCACGAATCAGCTCCTGTGGAATGGCCTACTGTGTGTGGTCCAACACAATACAGGATGAGTTTGCAGATTTTTTTACATCAGCAGGTGAATTTAGTTGGAAAAGAGAGATTTCATTTTTTTATTTTTTTAAATATAGATGTCATCTATTCTCCTGCCTTTAAATCATGTAGAATGATGTTATGCTAATTTGCTATGAAGAAAAGTTCTGAGACATACAGGGGTTTATTTACTAAAGCTGGAGAGTCCAAAATCAGACTCCCTTCTGCATAGAAACCATTCAGCTTCTAACCTCAGCTTGTTCAATGAAGCTTTGGCAATGAAACCTGGAAGCTGATTGGTTTCTATGCAGAAGGGAGTCTGATTTTGGACTCTCCAGCTTTAGTAAATAAACCCCATAGTGTTCTTTGTGATTATGGACAAAGGCATATTTATGTTCTCTATATGATTTTGGCTACATATTTGGTCTGATAAACTAACAATTTCACCCACTAGATGGTGCTACTTTTTGAAGACACTACACACCAGAAAAAAAAAAGTTTTGCAAAACCAGAAACAGTTCAACAGTGCACATGGCATGAAAACTTGTTAAACTATTGTTTCATGGCACTGAATATAGTGTAATAGTGCTCAAAGTTCTATGCAAATACAGGTTGAAAGCACTTGCAATACATGTAGTATTCATAAAGTTGAAAAAATTGCATATACACAAGTATTGCTAGCCACGTTGGATGGGATGCCTGAAACATTGAGTGGACACTTATGTTTAGTTACTTTTTCTGTAGTGTCTGTTGATAATCATCTTTGACCTTCATAGTATTGTCTCATGCTTCTCTAGACATTACCAAGCCCACCTGGTTAGGCTGTATCAACCACTGGATACATGAGCTGAGTCTGATCGACTGAATAATTGTCGGCTTATAAAGGCCCTTATTACACATTCCACAACTGTTAGAGATGTCTTTTGAAAGGTGGCACTTTCCATCTTCTATTTTTACTTGAACTATGTAAGTCCAGCTGTGTTGCTTACAGTACTCTATTGTACATCTATTGTGGCTACTATATTGTACAGCGCTGAGCAAACTTTTTGGTGCTATATAAATACTGTATAATAATAAGTGTTTTGCCACCCTAAAAACAATTCACCTGCATTCTGTCAAAATGGTTTTGCTAGTGTTTAATGTTCTCAGGGCTTCTCATGCTCTAGTGAGTTCCACTTCAGTTTCTGCAGATTGTGTTCTCGTGTTCTAGCTCCAGGTCATTGATCATTTTGGATCCATGTTTTATGAGAAGTCCCCTGAAAAATGGTTTGTGCACAGTTATGTGCAGCCCAAGCCAAAACCAGGTCTGTGCCAAGTTTGGAGTCGATAACTAAATATGTATCTAATTTTACTCAGATTGTAAGCTCCAAAGAGCAGGGCCCTCGAACCCCTTGTGTATTGTTTTGTTACTGTATTGTCTCATGTTCTGTCCCCCACTATAATGTACAGCACTGAGCAAACCTTTCTGGCACTATATAAATACTGTATAATACTCATATGTCCTCCAGAAGACACATTTAGGCACCAGACCATTTCAATGTGGGGGCATTAAAGCAGCTGAATGTCCAGAATAATTAAGGCATGGTCAGAAAGTGTGATGGTCTCTAGTGAGGATAACAACAAAAGTGATAGATTGCCATGTTTCCCTATAAACCCACTGTTTTGTTTGTGTGTAGAGTTTGTGGGGGTGTGAGCAGAATATGCACTCTGTAGTGGCTGCATGTTGGATCCTCCGTAAGTCTCATAGTAAGCGTACAGTAGACATTTTATTTCACATAGCATTGCGTGGTTGAGTTATGAGCGTTCACAGGACATGTCTAGGGTAGGCTCGGTTGCAAAGTTTAAAACACCCATTAGACCAGAAGACCATCTGTGAACTTTTGTTGTTGTTGTTGTAATGTTTGTTGTAAAGTTTGTAGAAAAGGGGCTTGGTTTGTATCAAGGGTGTGAATGGTGGGATCTTGCCTTCCCAAAAATAGATTTACTCAATAATTGCTTTTACAGCACACTGGCTTAAAAAAATGACAGTGCTCTTGACAGAAAAAAATGCTAATTTTGAGCTTTTTTTTTTTTTTACAAGCGTTTAGCGATTTTTTTTTTCTTTCAGCCAGACTGCTCTCAAAAGTGCAAAACAGAAAGGTTTTTTTCTGCCTCTAAACACTGACCTTAAAATATGCCTATAAATGACCTAATGTCCATGGATACATAACATTAGCTGCTTCTGCAGCCAAAACTCCGAACTCCTCTAGGAGCAGCGTTTTTTTTAAGCCATTGTGCAAGTACCCTAATATTGAGAGAGATAAATTTCATATTAGACACTGCAGAGTTAAGATCCACTCAGGTAGATATAGGATGGTCACTTCCACCTAGCTCACTATAGAAGGGAATCACACTGGCTAAATTGTTAGCACTTCTTCCTAGCATTTCTAGGGTCATTGGTTCAAATCCCAGCCATGACACCACCTGCCTGGAGTTTACACATTCTCCCTGTGCCTGGGTGGGTTTCCTCCCACACTCCAAAGACATGCTGGTAAGTTAATTGGATCTTGTCTAAATTGGTCCTAGTATATGTATGTATAAATGTTAGTTAGGGACTTTAGATTGTACACCCCTTGAGGTTTGATGTGAATGTACAATATATATGTATAGTGCTGCATAAATTGACAGCGCTATAGAAGTACTTGAAATAAATAAAATTATTCCCGTTAACTACCTTTATGTACCTAATTTCTTCTGTGTTCCATTCTATATGAATTGAATATCATGTATATCTTCCAGAGGACAAGGTTTGCAGCCAGCTCACCTCTGTCAGATATTATTGGATTCCAAATGTGTCATATACAGGGTGGGAAAGCTGGTGGGTGCCAACCTTAACCTATTGGCTGTGCCTACTTGTTGGTAAAAAAAAAATTCCTATCTTTTAAGAAGACGTTATATATCAATATGAAATCTATCAATTCCATCAGGAACTCAGCTTGTTCATGAATTGGACAAGAAATATTTAACAGCTTTAAAGCTGCATAGAAACGTGTGTTTTTGTTAACGATCAAGAATATTAAAATCACTAATAAATTGAAGAGAAATATCCTCCTCTTTAAAAAAAGGAGTTTTCTGGATACTTTACACCAGGGACTGATAAATATGATAAATGAGAGCTTTAAAATCTATACCTTATTACATTAATTTCAATTTCTAAATAGTGCATCTGGGTCTATTGCAGTTTTGCCCATTATTAAAATGACCTAGAAGAAAAGTTATACTCTTACTTACAGAATACTAGGGGAGGAAGGGATCAGTCCAGGTTACTACACAGTATGGTTCCAGTTCTATAGTGGACTACAATATAAAATGAAAATCACACACATGAAAAACAGATACAAATAAAAATGTAGATTGTTTTTGTGCACACATGCAAAATGGGCACTATTCAATTCCTAGTTAAATTATGCATAAATACTGTATCTTTATCTGAATTGCTCATTGCAATGTCTTGTAGAAATAGACAAAAGTTTCTTTTTACATTGAACAGAGTCAGTAAGTTGCAGCCTTATAGCACAATGTTCTATCGGGAACGTAACCAAATCCTTTTTTTTGTCTCTTGCTAACAAGCATTTTCTACATTCCAGACAATGACATTATTTGTTCTTGGACAAATCAAGAGTTTAAAATACAAATGTCAAATTCATCTTTTTTAAAGCTCCGAGTGACATTTCCAAAAAGAAAAATCCAATAAAAGATATCTGTCACTCAATATTACCATTACGTAAGGCCAAATTCAATGTTATATACAGCATTTTTTAAATGTTTGCCTTGTGGGTGCTTTGAAAAAAAACAAGAATTCAAAGTGCTACTTACCTTCTCCATGCTTCAGCCCTGCCCTCTGTGTCCCACTCTGTCCTTCAGTGCCTGACCTTTTTCAGGGTGAAAGACACCAAAGGATGTATTTATAAAGAATTTGCATAACTGTTCATCCATTGAAACTGCCTGCCTTTATAAATACATCCTTTGGTGTCTTTCACCCTGAAAAAAATTTCTTTCTGTGCTTAGGGGGCAAAGTTGAATTTCTTTAGGCTATATTCTCTGCAATTTAACTGTGTGAATGCAAAAAAAAACACCAAATCATGACCACTAGATGGGGCAGAGGAGCATACTTATTGTCCATGATAGTCAACACCATCTAATGGCCATAATTTGGTATAGCCACTAGATAGCTCTGACTATCATAGGGAATAAGTATGCTCTAATGGGCAAATGCAGTATTTTCCACATTCAAACATTTCAATTGCAGAGAATATAACCTGTTCTGCCCCACTTTCATACATTTTATGTCTTTGTTTTGAACTGCATGAGGTTCTCGTTTTTTCAGTAGTATGCTGACATCTAATGGCAGTTTTTAGCTATTACAACTTGTTTACTAATGTGATTTTGGTTTCTTCATATGTCCTCCCCTCCTTTGTAGGTGCAAATTAGTTTAGCTTTAGCTAGACCCTCCCCACTTCTTCTATGTTCCTTCAGTCAGTGTTATTTATATACAGAGAGAGGACTCAGGAAAGTTGTCTTCTTATACTTCTAAAGACTAGAAAAACATCCTATGTATTGCAACCAGATGAAATAAAATTGTGTTGGATTCCACTTGTGGATTATTAAAGAGTTGCCTGAGGATGATGCCAAGCCAGCAGGTGACCATGCTGTCCAGGCAGACTGGGTCTAAGGAGGTATGGCAATGAATAAGAAAGGCATTTGAAACAAACCATAGCCTGGAAAAAATGTTTTTTCCCCATTTGCACAGAATGTATTTATGTGCAGTTTTAATGGACAAATAGCTATGCCAAATTGTTTTATAAAATACACCCCTAGCAGTCATTCACAGATGCATAAACAAATGACACTGTAGCACTAAAGTACTAATGAGAACCAGGAGAAGTGTGATATATGGCCATCCTGATTCCTGTTCTTATCACAAACTGATAAGCTTCATCAATGCTGCCCTCTTCAGATAAAGACCTAGTGCATACCAAATGGAAATGTATGAATAAAAAAAAAACAATGAATGCATATTCACATTAAACAAACCGTGATATAAACAAGACATCATCATGGGTGCAAGCAAAAAAAAAAATTAACTTTAAGCCAAGCCAACACTCAAATTCTTTAACACTGCGGGAACACTGTTGGCTCATGCAGATGGTTTGTGTGCTGCACCTTCTTACATCCAGAAAAATACAATGTTGGCCTGGCTTAACATTCTTTTTTTTTTTTGCTTTTTAGACCATTTTTCAGCAGACAAGAGTTCCTTCCTGCTACTCCAATACCAGCTCCAGCTTCACTACTTCCAGGTAGACCCTCCAGCAAGGTAGTGCAAACTTGTAGCCTTCTAAACTCAAACCTAGTTTTGTCTCCAGGCTCATGCATCCTCAGGGCTGGGAGGTTAAAGTGGTTGTAATCCTCTGACAATATGAACAAAACATATCCCTCTATAGTGTGTAATTGTCTCTAACCAAAACACTAAGTGTCATTTCTGTCTGCTGCCTCATTCCTCTTTTGTCTGTATGAATCACGTCTGACAAGTTTTCCTGACATCAAAGGGTAAAAGAGTGACAGGGGAGGGAGCTCCAGCACACAGCCTGTGAAAGACTGCTCTGTTCCTGTGTATTGTGTGAAGGGTGTGTCCCCCTTATTTCAATTCAACTCTCAGCTCTTCGCACTGCGATCTGCAGAGTTTAACTTCAGATCCCTGCCCCCTGATGCAGAAGTTAAGAAATGCAGTGAAAATTCTGGACTTCTAATTCTGATGAAGAGAAGGCAGCAGATAAACAGGTACAACTTATGTAGGAGGATTTGTTTCATTTCTGTGCATCACCTTAGGCTAGACACTTCACTGAGTATATCTGAGGTTTTGCAGCCACTTTAAGGTTCAGTTCACACTAGCTTTGTCAGCAAGTGTCAGACAGGCGTTTGTGAAGCTTTTTAACGCTTCTCAAACACCTATGAAAATTCTGCACATGGCAGCACACAGTGCTGTTCACACACTGCGGTTGCGACACGGTTGCAAGGTGGTGAGAGGCGGTTGCGGAGCGTTAATACCATTTAACTTCATTATAGGCGTTTGTGGTGTGGTTTAAACGCTTGGCAAACTCTTATCAACCACCTCAAAACCGCGCATGGGGCGTTTGGGGAGTGTTTGAGGAGCATTAAAAATACTGCCCAAATGCCTGTCTAACGCCTGTCAAACGCTATAGGGGTGTTTGGCAAGAGTTAGAAATAAGGTCAGGTGTGGACGAGCCCTAAAAAGTTTAATTACAGGTATAGATTTGTGATGGGCCCAGATAACATGTCTAGAATAATAATATATACATTTATTTAAACAAGAACAAAACTGTTAGACTTATGAGGCACCAAAACACAATTGTATAAAAAAAAAAAAAAATAGTTTATTGTACAGTATGAATCGATAATACAGTGGTTTACTGTAGATTATCATGCTGTAGCAATCACAACATCTCCTAAGAAGATATAAAATACCACACATGAACAAATAAAAAAAAAACATCTTTGAATTGGTTTCCAGACAGTTTTTGTGATTTGGCAAGATCACACCAAACCTTTTAATGATAATGTAGTGTAATAATTTGTGCTGATGTATTTTTCTTTGAATATTTTTTTCATTATGTTATGTATATAATTTTGTACTTTTTTTTATTTTTTTTTGTTTGAGTTGTTTGTTCAGGTGTAGTACTTTATATCTCCTGAAGAAGCCTGAAATAGGTGAAACATGTTGAGATTGCTACACCATAACAATCTACAGTAAACAACTGTATTGTGGATACCTTAATTTAAAATTGTTTCATGAATAAAGTTTTTATGAAAATGTATCTATTTTAATGGTTTATGTGGATTAAATAAAAATTATGAACTTTTATTTTATGTTGGAATTTTTGTTATTAGCACCTTAAAAACCACAGCTCTTTGGAGCATATGTATGGGATGTGATACAGATGAGCTCCCCCGGGGTCAATTATGTCTTGTGGTGTACAGTAGGAAGAATAAAATTATTTTTTATAAAATTCAAGACATTTGGAGTATCACTGGCACATATTTGATGGTACTCATAACAAATCTCACAATGGTGAAGCTTACAATGATGAGTTCTAATAAAATCTCACAAATTTCCCAAAATTCGCATTGAGCAGCACTGGTAAGTATTGGAATGTATCCATATCATCAGATTTCATGCCACTCTAGAATAGGTGTCAGACCTACAGATATTTACACAGATTCACATTTCAACGCCCAGGAAATTGTTGCACTTTCTCCAAACAAGACATTCTAATGAACATACCTCGTCAAAGAGGTATACACTGCAGCTTACTTAATTAACCAAAGTAATCCAACTTAGTCTTCATTCACATGGGCACATAAGTCCATGCAGAGGCCCCCGTTTACCAGCCTAGGAGGCACAAGTGGTCTGTGCAGTTGCTTGTAGCTTCACAAAACTGCTTGTCGATCCAATGAGGGTCTGTCTGCATTCTGAGCTGTGAATCGGTCAAACATGGATGTTCCAGTGGAAATATGTGAAGGTCAATAAAGATCTGTCCAGCCACCTGTTACAAATTTGAAAAGGCCAGTTGCACAGACCAAAAAAAAAGAGAAAAAAGCCTAAAATCAAAACAAATGTAACTACTTAATATGTAATGTTTGTTTTTGGTTTTAAAGTGGAATTCCAGCTTAAACCTAACCAGCCTTAAAGATTTCCCCTCTCTCCTCCCAACACCTACGAAGACTAACCTGTGTAAAAAGAATGCATATACTTATCTATTTCCAGTCCACTCACATGTTCCCCTGTGTCAGCTGCAGGGGACAGGAGAGAGCACTCAAAAACAGCTGGTAAAGCCTAGAGCGGTGACATCACCCATAGGCTCCCATGGCCCATCCATTGTCTGCACTCCCTCCTCTTCCCTGCAGCCACCATGGGCTGACACAGTAGAGCAGGATCATGTGACCAGACTGGGGAGAAAGTATTATTATTATACAGGATTTATATAGTGCCAACAGTTTGCTCAGTGCTTTACAATATAACGGGAGACAATACAGCAACAATACAGTTCAATACAAGAAGGAAAGGAGGGCCCTGCTCCTTGGAGCTTACAATCTAGGAGTAAGTATATGCATCTTTTTGTACACAGTTTAATTAGGTTAGGTGTTAGGAGGAGGGAGGGGTCATTTTCAAAGCAGTATTAAACCCAAAAGCAAACATTTATTATATTGCAGCTTACCAATTCTTAGGCCTGGTTCACACCTATGCATGTTGTGATCTGCTGCGAGAAAAAGAGTCCCTAACCCTTTTAATAAATGCAGTGGCTGACAATGCATACATGTGAACGTGTGCCATAGGAAAAACAAGTGTACAATCCAAACGCACACATCCCTGCGTTAGAAATGGCTGTGTGTATAAGTGGGAGCTGCAGCGACCGCCGGCTGGAACAGAATCAGCAAGGGAGAATGTCACCAGCACACCAAGGATCACCTGTATGGGTCCAAAAGTTTTAATGAATGATTACATAGTAACAGCAAGGCAATGTTTTGTAGTCTCGTGGGACCCTTTGATCAGGCATGTGACCATAGGAAAAACAGATGCAGCCACCACATCTAACGATTCCATATCTAATGATTCCACATCTAACGATTGGTAAGCTGCAATAGAATACATTTTTGAAAAGTAAAACACAAAAACACCTGCGCTCCAATGTCTCCCTCTATACTAAATAGCTGCTGTAATACACACAATTGTGTAGTAAACCAAATATCACTCACAATATACAGTGCTTACATAAATAAAGTGCAAACAACTATTATACAAGTGCAATTTCTAATATATGAACATGTGGCTCCTTGAGTGTATAAAGTGCTTCATATACAGTATGTCCTTCAGATCAATATATCTGTCCATAAAGTGCAACAGTTCCTTCACAAAAAAGTGCAATGGTATATAACGTCTCTTCTGTTTAGATAAAGTGCTTCATGCAATTCTACCACTTCCAATCACTGCTCTTTGTGTTCCACTTCACCTCTGTGTACCACCACTACTGAAAACTCCCCAGTCAGCCACGACCTTCTCACGTAAGAGTTGGTCTATATGCGCTTGTTGGTATAGGTGAGGTCAGTATGTCCCTCTACTATGCTCTTCACTTATAACTTCACCAAGGGTATCATATATTTAGGAAGGAAAAAGAGACTCCAATAATGTAAAATACCCTTTATTAAAATCTCACATAACAAACATTAAAACCATTGGTATAATATGTTTTGGGTTTAATACTGTCTAAGCCTAGTTCGGTTTACGCTGAAAACAGGCTTTAAAATCCAGCCTTCCACGCAGACTTCTGTTATTAGTCACTCAGCAAAAAGAGAAAGTGTTCCACCCCCCACCTTTACTTCCAGCTCTGCATCATGAAACATGGGCTCATTCACATACAGCATGACGAGCCCCCCCTCAAATCCTTTTGTTTACTTTTCTGTCCTGGACTGTGTGCAGGTAGACAATATTAGTGAATGGATCCGTATCGGCTGTACATACTCACCTGCACAGAGATGCCACCTTTTCTTCAAGCCAAACCCGTACCCTTCAGCGGGGCATGAGAGTTTTTTGGTTGTAGTATACACTATAGGATTGTAAAAGGCCAGCACAATTTGCCCTGCCCCCCAGCACAAATCCTTTTCCACCCCCCAAATCCCTTTGTTTATATTTCTGTGCTGGGCTGTGTGCATATTAGAATGGATGTGTACCAGCTGTACAGACTCACACAAATCTGCCCCCAGCAAAAATCCTCTCCCCCTCAATCCCTACCCCCACCACTTCAAATCCCCCTTCTAGTTCACATATTTCTGCCCCCACCCAAACAAATCCTCTTTCCCTCAATTTCCCCCTCCCAGCAAAAATGTTTCCCCCACCCGATTTGTCCTTCCAGCACGAATTGCCCCCCTCAGCACAAATCCTTTGCCACCCTCCAAATCCCCCCTCCCAGCACAACAGACCCCAACAGCACAAATCCTCTCCCTCATCCCCCCCCGACACAAATCATCCTTACCCCAAATTTTACATCCCAGTACCTCCCTCCCCCATTCCTCCCGCCTCCCAGCAAACATTTTCTCACTTTTTCTCCACTATTGTAAAACAAATATTCCCTGCCCAAATCTTCCAATGTTCCCAGTGTCAATCACTCCTGTGTAATCCCCACCCCCATTGCACTCCCCCCCCCCATGTAAATCCCCTGCAATGTAATCCACCACAGTGTGATCCCCCCACAGTGTAATGCCCTGCAATGCAAATCCCTTGTAGTGTAATTCTGCCCCCCCAGTGTAAATCCCTAGCAGCGTAATCCCCCCACAGTGTAATGCCCCCAATGTAATCCCCCACAGTGTTAATCCCCCTACAGTGTAATGCCCTGCAATGCAAATCCCTTGTAGTGTAATTCTGCCCCCCAGTGTAAATCCCTAGCAGCGTAATCCCCCCACAGTGTAATGCCCCCAATGTAATCCCCCCGCAGTGTTAATCCTCCTACAGTGTAATCCCCTGCAATGCAAATCCCCTGTAGTGTAATTCTGCTCCCCAGTGTAAATCCCCAGCAGGGGCGGACTGACCATTTGGAAACTCAGGCACTGCCCGAGGGCCCGGGGTCAGTAGGGGGCCCCATGAGATGCCCCTGGTACCTTTTTCATAGGCTTTTTTGAGTTTGGGCAAGGACACAGGGGCCCCATGATCCCCTATTGCCTGGGGGCCCATGAGTTGTCAGTCTGCCCCTGATCCCCAGTAGTTTAATTCCCCCCCCCCAAGTGTAATGCCCCTAATGTAAATCTCCCATTACAGACAGATCAGTGCGGCTCTGATCAGACAGATGTTCCTCCTCTTAGGCTTTCTCCTCCTGTTGTGGATGTAATGTCAGGGTGGAGGAGGAGCCTAGGGTCCCTCCGATGTTTGATATATTATTGTGATAGGAAGCCAGCACCTCTCCCCGCATGCCTGTCACAAAATTAGAGCGGGCAATTGTGGCCCCAGTTCCTAACTTGTATCAGCGGAGCAGAGCCTCTTGTACCGGCACTGGGCTTTGGGACTACTCCAGTCTGTGAAATGCCAGGATTCACAGGAGATAGGCACTCCAAGCCATGGTTTGGTCTGAATAATGTGACTTGGTTTCAGGACTGAAACCCGGACACGATTCAAAACCTGGACTATCCTGGTGAATCCCGGACAGGTGGCAACTCTACCTGCACAGTCAAGTTTGAAGAGTTTTGACAAGTACACAGAGATGGGTGTGTGGATGGGTGCAGCAGCAGGATTACACAGTCCAGATGCAGTAAACCAAACTTGTATTGAAGGCAAAGTTCAACAAAACAACCGCCCAGCGGTAAGGCGCCCGTCTGGGAATGCTCACGGGATTTAATGTGTTACTAACCCCACAACATTAAAATCTGTATATGCAGTAAATCATGCTTGTTATACTCACTGTGGAACCTGAGGGGTTAATCCTCTGCATTGTGTAAAACTGCTGTTTGATCCTGACTTCTCTGATCCTTCTTCCAGTGCCCCCCCCCTCTTATTTCCTGATAAAACATATCATGTGGAGACACTCTGCACATGCTCAGTTTGGTGTGTATTGCTAGAGATGTTTTCCTTTTTTTTGGGTGCATCTGATCAGCACAGGGCCAATCAGCACTGTCCAGAGAGAGGTCAGGGGTTCAGCACCCTCTTAGAGCAGAAAGAAAATTCCTCCTACAAGCTTTAAACAGTGCTCATCTGGACACTGATAGAAGTCACAAAACTGCTCTGTTGAGAAAAGGTGTTTTGCAGTTTTTATTTGCTAAAATAATTGCATGTGGTCAGCACAGTGGCTAAATGGTTAGCACTTCCGCCTGGCAGTACTAGGGTCGTTGGTTCAAATCCCAGCCATTGCACCACCTGCCTGGAGTTTGCATGTTCTCCCTGTGCCTGCGTGGGTTTCTTCCCACAATCCAAAGACATGCTGATAGGTGAATTGGCTCGTCTCTAAATTGTCCCTAGTTTGTGTATGTATGAATGTAAGTTAGGGACCTTAGATTGTATGCCCCCTGAGGGTTAGGAACTGATTTGAATGTACAATATATATGTAAAGCGCTGTGTAAATCAACATCACTATACAAGTACTTGAAATAAATAATTTCCATGTAGTATGTCCTGTGGGAGACCAGATAGAGTAAATGCAGGGTCCTAGGTTTAGTAACACTTTAACAGCAACATGCAATGGAGCAGTTCACGGGTGTGCCGACAGCGTCTGTCTCAGAGGGCAGAATGCGGCCTGGCTGGTTTGTGCCAAAATGGGAGAATTCCAGGAAGGCTAACGTGTCCCTATCCTATCCCTACTCATCTGGAACCTTTCCCTCCCACTATTCACTTTTCCTGCCAGATGGGTGACCTGCCCCTATTCTGTCCACTCACAAAATGTGTGCCGAGCCAGGGTCTAAAATAGACTCTGCCTAACCCAAGATGGCTGCCAGAGTCACATGGGGTGGCAACATCCAACCAAATTGCTTCCCCAGTGACCCAGGTAACCATAGAGGAGTATGTTCCTCTTGACTTCCTCTCCCTCTGCAATGCTGCTGCGGTTGAGCACCACCTGCAGTGGAGAAAATAGACTGTAGGTGCACGGCCCTGGATGCACAGGTTCTGCTTCGGGGGTCTGACGTGTGTCCATTGGCTAGAATGGACTATCAGCTCACACCTCAGCAATAGGATAAAAAAATAAACTATTCTCCACGCTCTACGTCCATGTAAATGAGATCTGCGATGACCAGTTATAAAGATGCACCAATGGCTTCTTCAACTTGCATCACACACAACATTGCAACAACAGCACAGATGTGCATGGGTGAACGTACTACAATTGAACATTGGGTTTTGTTCAACAATTGGTCATACCTACACTGATATCTCACCTTTTGTACTGTAATTTTATCAGATTGTTGGAATGATTGTTTAACCGCTTTCTTGCCACCCTATAGCAGATATACTGCTACAGGGCGGCAGGGGTGTGCAAAATCACGTATATATACGTGATTTTGCACTTCCGGGTAGGGGGCACACACGAGCTGCGTGCGCACCCTACCCGAGCCGCTATTCGCTGCCTCAGCTGTCAATCACCGGGTCCCAGCTGGTGATTACTCGCCGACACCTGGTGATTGCCAACGGAGGGAGAGAACTGTATATAAACAATACAGTTCTCTCCCGTCAGCTTCTGAACACTGCTTTGTATGGCTCTGCATAGCAGAGCCATACAAAGCAGCGTGCTTACAGTTGAAAGCACTAACACAGCCTCATAGTAAAACACACACACAGCACACAGTTAACCCTTTGATCGCCCCACAAGTTAAACCCTTCCTGTCCAGTGCCAGTGCTTTTTATTAGCACTGTTCACTATATTGGTGTCACAGGGGATGTCAGTGACACCAAGTCAGTTCCCCCCAATATCAGAATGCCCACCGCAGTCCCACTATAAGTCGCTGATTGCCGCCATTACCAGTAAACCCCCCCCCCCCCCCAAAAAAAATCCCAGTATCTATACTGCCATTTATAAACACTATAACTTTTACATAAAGCAAATTAATTTACACGTAATTGAATTTTTTGCAAGGATATGCAGCAGAATACATTTTGGCCTAAATTTGATTTATTTTTATTTTTCTACTGGACATGTTTAATAGCAGTCAAAAATATTTTTTTTTTTTTTTCAATAGCGCAAAAAATAAAAACCGCACAGGTGACCAAATACCACCGAAAGAAAGCTCTATTTGTGGGGAAAAAGAACGCAAATCTCATTTGGGTGCAGCGTTGCATGACCGTGCAATTGTCAAAGTAATGCAGTACTGCAATGCAAAAAATGACCTGGTCAGGAAGGAGGAGAAATCCTCAGGAGGGCAAGTGCTTAATATTAGTATTAGAAGCCAGCTGTTCCCCGTCACTACAGTGTCCATATCTTTGTAAGGGTTAGTCCTAGAGTCAGGCTTCTGGGAAGAGGCTCCTATCCAGCGGCCATTCTACCATACAACGCAGACACTTCGGACGGACGCGAACTCGCCAAACAACTTCCAAAGCAAGCCATTCTCCGCATGTCCTTCAATGTTAAATCAGCTTTATTGATATCAACTATTATACACAGAGACAAGGACGAACTTTTCGTGTTGACTGTAAAACGCTTCCGCATGGAAAACGAGGCTTGAATGGCACAAACCCGGAAGTAAACCAAGAAGCCCGAAATCCCGGAAATATTGTGCTCTTCACATGGTGCGATGGCTGATGTACCAGGGAACGCTCCAGAGCGTGAGTGAGAGCAGAAGTTTGGGGGTTTTATAGAGAAGGGAAAATGCAGCCTGTGTTCAGCTGCTTCTGACTTGCCTTTGTATTCTATTTGACATTTGGGTAGAGAAGAGGTAATGCTGTATGCAAAGCCCCCCTGTACTCTGTCCTATTATTGAGGTTTTGTTTTGGTTGCAGACTGTCCTGGTACAAGTAGTGGTGAGGCTGGGAAAAGCTCTGCCTGTCAAGGATGTCCCAATCAATCGATCTGCGCCTCTGGGGCAGCGGCAGGACCAGATCCAGGTAATCACTTTACAATCCTACACACTAGTTATGAGCCTCCTTTGGTAAATGTTGCCTGCACCATATATCTGCCTGCAGATACGTTTAGCCCCTATGTACTGCATTGTCCTCAATTCATATACTTACCCACTCAGCGGATCCAGCACCCTCATGCTGTGACCTACCTCCATTTTCACTGCCCAGGTTCCACACCGCTATGGAGAATCATCTTTCTTTGTACTACAGAAGCAAAGTTACAGGGGTTAAACAAAAAAATGGAACCACTTCGTGATTTGTAGGTGTGAAAGTGATGACATGTTTCTCTCTGAACGTGAAGTGAAAGTGATGTAACATTTTGTGGAAGTGATGTAACTTTTTAGCTAACGGGTGGGAAGCCTCACTTTCGTCATTCACTGCATGCGCTGCTAGTAATACGGAGTCATGTCAGGTCTTACTGAGCTTCAAAGAGGGCAAATTGTTGGTGCCCGCTTAGCTGGTGCCTCTGTGATTGAAGTTGGCAATGTATTTGCCGTCCCGCAAGGTACAGTTTCAAAGGTTATGACGGCATATACAGTTTCTGGGAAAACGCCTGATAAGCATGAGCACAGTCAACATGGTTAACTGACTGAAAGGGACAAAAGGACATTACACATGATTGTGACTCGGAATAAGAAAACTTCTGCAAAAGTGACTGCAGAGCTCAATCTCAGTCTTCACTTTTGCGGCAGTTGTTTTCTTCTTCTGGGTCACAAACCTGTGCAATGTTCTTTTGTCCCTTTCAGTCAGTTGGCCACGTCAACCGTATATGCCATCATAACCTTTTATACTATGCCTCGCAACGCTGCAAACACATTGGCAACTGCAGTCACAGAGGCACCAGCTAAGAGGGCACTAACAATTTGCCCTCTTTGAGCCTCAGTAAGCTCTGACCAGACTCCATATTACTAGCAGCACATGCAGTGAATGATGAAAGTGAGGCATCCCACCTGTTAGCTAGGTGTCTCATCACACAGCGGAAGCAAACGAATGTTACATCACTTCCGCTTTCAACGTGAAACATGTCTTCGCTTTCACACCTCCAAATCATGTAGTGTTTCCATTCTAACCCCTGTAGACGTGTTTCCCTTTTTGTTTCTGAATTGCCATTTACAGGATTGTTGATTACTTTTTTTTTTCCCCCTAAGTAGAAAAATATAGTTCACATAAATGACATTTAGGCCTGCAAAGGTGCTGATTTATGAAACTGGAACAAAAATTTATTTTCTGTGGGTGCTTGTGCATGCTATTGATTTACGAAAATCAGATATTCCTGCATAAAAAATGTGAGGATGGGCTGTATAGCACATGAACGTAGTTGCCCACAGGCATACACACGTGTAAAAATAATTTTAGCTTTTGTTTTTTTCTTTTTTAACCACATCCCGACCGTCCTATAGCAGATATACTGCTACAGGGCGGCAGGGGTGCGCAAAATCACGTGTATATATACGTGTTTTTGTATTTCCGGGCAGGGGGCGCGCACGCCGTACCTGTGCCGACATTCGCGGCCGCAGCTGTCATTCACCAAGTTCCAGCCGGTGATTACCAAGAATCTCCATTGGGGAGGAGGGCTACTTTGTTTACCAACAGTCCTCCTCCCTGTTGGCTTGGGCACACTGCTCTGGATGGCACACCGCCCCCCTAGTAAA
This sequence comes from Staurois parvus, assembly GCF_062004578.1. NCBI lineage: Eukaryota > Metazoa > Chordata > Amphibia > Anura > Ranidae > Staurois > Staurois parvus. The sequence goes on from NW_028317996.1 coordinate 3,340,190, forward strand.
ACACTCCCAGCACACAGTTAACCCTTTGATCGCCCCTCATGTTAACCTCTTCCTGCCCAGTGCCATTAGTACAGTGTCAGTGCTTTTTTTTTTTTTTTTTTTTTTCAGCACTGATAACTGTATTGGTGTCACAGGGGATGTCAGTGACACCAAGTCAGTCCCCCCCAGTGTGAGAACGGCCACCGCAGTCCTGCTATAAGTTGTGGATCGTCGCCATTACTAATCCAGTATATATACTGCCATTTGTAAAGGCTATAACTTTCACGTAAATCAATTAATTTACATGTATTGGGATTTTGTTTTAGCAAAGACATGTAGCAGAATACATTTTGGCCCAAATTTATGACGAAATTTTGATTTTTTTTTTTTTACATTTTTTTTTTTACTGGACATGTTTAATAGCAAAATGTCAAATATTGTTTTTTTCTCAAAATTGTCAGCATTTTTTTTTTTATAGCGCAAAAAATAAAAGGTGATCAAATACCACCGAAAGAAAGCTCATTGCGTGGGGGAAAAAAAGGACATGAATTTCATTTGGGTGCAGCGTTGCATGACCACGCTATTGTCAGTTAAAGTAGTGCAGCGCCGTATTGAAAAAAAATGGCCTGGTCAGGAAGGGAGGTAAATCCTCAGGAGGGCAAGTGGTTAATTAAGGGAATGTACACATACACATGGTAAAATATTGGCTAGCAACACAGCGGCATTCTTATGTGTAAAAAATAGGCTCTGAGATAAGAAAATCGACTACAGTATATCATAAACAGTGAACCTAAGGCTGGCCATACAACATACAATTTTTCTTGTACTAGATTTAGATTTACTAAAACCATACAATATGAGGTCAAACCTAAACACTTTACTGGGCACATGAATAGCTGTGTTTGTGTAGCAGCCATTTAGTTCACGTCCCAAGTCTCCTATGCCATCTTGTTATAAGAAGGCATAACACAGTGACCCCCTTCCTTCAGTTTATACAGTACACAACTGTTAAAGCGATTTCTAAAGGTTCATTTTTTTTATGGAAAATAACAAACATGTTATACTTTTCTTCTGTGTAAAGTGGTTTTGCACAGAGCATCCTGGATTCCCTTCTTCTTGGGTCCCCCGCAGGCTCTCCTGGTCCCTTCCTCATGTCGGGTTCCCCCACAGCAAGCAGCTTGCTATGGAGGCTCCTGCTGCTCCGCATGTCCATTCACACACGCAGCCATGGCGTAGCCCCCCCTCCATTGGTTGTCTGGCTGTGATTGACAGCATTGGCTCCTGCTTGTTATCTCAGCCAATGAGGAGGCAAAGACCCGGGACAGCCGAGGCTGTCATTCACAACGCTGGATCGCGATGAGACTCGGGTGAGTACTGAGGGGGCTGGGGGCACTGCTGCACACAGTTTTTTACCTTCATGCATAGAATGCATGAAGGTAAAAAAAGCTTGAGCCTTTACAACCACTTTAACTGATGCCAGAACCTTCTTATCAGGAAGGGGTTAAAGAATCCTTGTCTCTTGAAGAGTGCTACTGTAGTATAAATCTCTGAACATACCTGTCTGTGGTGACAGTGCGTGTTAGATGTTTATTCTAAAATCATAATTGCTATTGCTAAGATTGAGTTTCCTCCTTCTCAGCAAAAAGGTGGTGGTGGTGCAGTTTAAAGGGTTAATTGCTTTATTAACTTAACCCAGTAACAATCCCTCTGTCTGTTGGCACTTAGAATAACATCCTTACAGGATGTCTCCAACTTACAAGCCGACCTCAATGCACTGTGTAATTGGGCAACTATGTGGCAAATGAGGTTTAGAAAGAAAGATTAGAGGAACTGAATTAATTCTCTCTTGAGAAGAGGAGATTAAGAGGGGATATGATCAACATGTATAAATACATCAGTGGTTCATATAGTGAACTCGTTGTAGAGCTACTCATCCTGAGGTCATCACAGAGGAAAAGGGGGCACTCTTTACGTCTGGAGGAAAATAAATTTAATCTCCAAACACGGAAAGGTTTCTTCACAGTGAGAGCTGTGAAAATGTGGAATAGACTCCCTCCAGAGTTGGTTCTGGCCAGCTCCGTGGATTGCTTTAACCACTTCCCATCTGGCCCATGTATATAAATGGCCGGACGTGAGCAGAGCAGGGCAGGTTGCTGTTCATAAACGGAGACCGGCATTTTAGTCTGTGCGTGCTCCATGGGAGTGCACGGCACCGCGATTCAGTGCCCGCTGCGTCCTCTGTGTGAGGTCCCGATCATGTGATCACTGATTGGCCAATCAGTGATCACATGAATAGTAGTAAGTAAGATGTCACTTCTGATATCATTGCTTACTACTTGTGAAATCTATGAATGATCACAGAGATCACATGGTACAAGGCTATTCACAACAGCCTTGTACCATGTGACAAGCTGTGACCAATCACAGCTTCACAATATTTCTCAATGGCTGCAAGAATGCAGCCAGAGAGAGAAATGATTGTTTTTACAGCCTTTATGGGTGTAAAAGCAATCACAAGTAGTACAGTGTCACTATGGTTAAAAAAAATAAAAAAATAAAATGTAAAAGATTTTTTCAAAAATTATAATTTTTGGTTATAAACTAATTCATTTCTTTTTTTTTTTTCTTTTTTTACTAAAAAGATAACTGAATACATTTTGGCCAAGATTTATGAAGAAAGAATATTTATTTGCAAAATTTTATAAGAATAACACTTTTTTTTCAAAATGTTTGGACTTTTTAATTTATATTGCAAAAAAAAATAAAAATCCCAATGGTGAATAAATACCACCAAAATAAAGTTTTATCTGTCTCAAAAAACTGCTAAATAATTCATATGGGTACAGTGTTGCATGACTGCATAATTGTCATTCAAAGTGTGATAGAACTGAAAGCTGAAAGTTGGCCTGGACAGGAAGGGGGTAAAAGTGTCTGGACTTGAAGTGGTTAAAAAAGGCCTGGATTCTTTACTAGATACACAGAATATAACTGGTTACTAACATTTATAGGTAAAGTTGATCCAGGGAATATCCAATTGCCTCTCGGGGGATCAGGAAGGAATTTTTCCCCTGCAGGAGCAAACTGGATCATGCTTTGCTGGGTTTCTTTGCCTTCCTCTGGATCAACTGCGTGTGTGTGTATATGTGTGTGTGTGTGTGTGTATGTGTGTGTGTGTGTGTATATATATATATATATATATATATATATATATATATATATATATATATATATATATATATTGTGGGGGTAGCTCAGGTGGGGGATCTCCTTCCCTGGGAAAAAGGTAGACCGCACAGCAGGCTTTCGTCAAAATCTGACTGGTTGTCAGTTTTATTTAAAAGGTTTGTAAAAAATATCAAAATAAACAAAACATCAAAATAAACCCTTGCCATCCAGGCACTAACTAAACAGAAGACGTTTCCTCTCTCAGAGGTGAAGGGCTTCTCCCTGTCACCAAAACAAAAGCAAACCTTTTCTTGTAGGTATAGTACACACACAGCTCTCTCAGAATACCTCTCTGAGTCCCAGGCCACGAGCAACAACTTGCTCCAGCCCTGCCCTTTTTATATCACCTGTTGGTGGACATCAGTGGAGTCCAGACTCTGGTCCGGACCCACCTCCTCAACTGTGGCCCCGAAAACCCGGAGTGGACTCCACCTAAACTGTCAGGTATGAGCGTATGCGAGGTGACACATAGCGTCCCTCTATCACCTCGCCGTTCATACTGCCACAATATATGTATGTGTATATATATATATATATATATATATATATATATATATATATATATATATTATTTTTTTTTTTTTTTTTTACTTTTTTTTTTTTTTTTATGGTTGAACTGGATGGACTTTCGTCTTTTTTTTTTTTTTTTTTTCAGCCAGACTAACTATGTAACTAGATTGTGGTTCTGCAAGCTGGAAAATCTTTGTGCAGGCTGCAGAGGAGAGTTGCATTGTTATGTAAGTGACAGCATGGTGTGAGATTGGCCAGTCCTTTGTCAGGAGTTGGTGAAAAGGTCAGGGGCCGAGCACCGGGGTTATCACAGCTTGTACTCCATAGTTGAAGGTAAATCTTACAGAAATTGAACAAGAAAACTGTATAATGTATGGCCAGCTTAAGAGTTGGTTATCAAGGGAAACTCACTTTATCACTGACCCTAAGGAGGCTGTGTGCTGGGCGGACACTTTATGCTCATGATAACCATGTCAATCTATTAGACACACATCCCTCTAATGTGTTGTTGTGGGTATACCTGCTTGATTTGAATGTTCTTTTTTTTTTGTTCTATTTGCAACACAAGCTTACACCCCTGTGTGTACAGGCCCAATAAAAATATTGGGCTGCATTTAGATTAGTTAAAAAAAAAATAAATGCCTGAATGTCCAAAAAATTGGCATTTTTAGGCTTCTGTGTGCAAGAGGCCTATAGCTGTCACTCAGGTTTCAGTTCTTATTCCTAAATTGGGACTGGGGTGGGGGAGAGCTGAACACTTGCATGCTCTGGCAAACTTACCCCTGGGTTTGTCCTACTCCCTCAGTGCAGTGCCGGATGCTCTCCCACCGCTTCACAACTGTTGACAGCGGCGCCTTCTTCTGGCATTAATAGGCCAGCCTGTGATGTTGAAACTCCCATGCATTCATGATGGATTTGCACCAACCATACACTAAGCTTCAGTGTGCACTGCACTACACATGTGCAGCAGGCAATGGCAAATCATCTTTTTTTTTTTGGCAAAGATAAACTTTAGTTTGGTAGGAGAGAGAAACTGTATAAACTATTTACCTGTTCACTAGTAGCTTCTTAATACTTTGTTGTTCTTATTCCAGCTATAGACGAGATTAAAGAAAAGATGTCTACAGTGAAACACAAGATACTTGTACTGTCAGGAAAAGGAGGAGTGGGAAAGAGCACATTCAGTGCTCACTTGGCACATGGGTTAGCTGAAGATGAGAACAGACAGGTAAGTCTTGTTTAGCTTTTTCACCTTCAATAAAGCAGTATTAGACCCAAAAGCAAACCTTCATTATAGTGCAGCTTACCAATTCTTCTATATAATGGCTGCATTAGTTTTCTTTTATTGGCTTTCTTTCTTTTATTTTCACTGGGCAGTCCAGCCAGTAAGTGTGTTGTAGTAACTTTATCTGCCCTTTATTTTGATATGAAGATGTGGGTTTATTGTATGCGTTTTTATGCATTTATTTACCAGGTAATGCTAGTCATATATGTTACATCTTTATAGGTGATAGCTACACAGGAATATATATGTGTGTGTATACAGTGAAGGAAATAAGTATTTCATCCCCTGCTGATTTTGAATGTTTGCCCACTCACAAAGAAATGATCAGTCAAAAAATCGAATGGTAGGTGTACTGTAACACTGAGAGACAGAAAAGCAACAAAAAAATTCAAAAGAAATGCATGTCTAACAAATTATGTACTGATTTGAATGCTCATGAGGGAAATAAGTATTTGATCCCCTATCATTCAGCAGGATTTTTGGCTGCCAGGTGTCTTTCATACAGGTAACAAGCTGAGATTAGAAGCAGTCTCTTAAAGGGAGTGCTGCTGATCTCATTTTGTTACCTGTATAAAAGACACCTGTCCACAGGAGCAATCAAACAATCAGATTTCAAACTCTCCACCATTGCAAACACCAAAGAGCTGTCCAAGGATGTCATGGACAGTATTGTAGACCTACACAAGGCTGGACTGGGCTACTAAACGATCGCCAAGCAGCTTGGCGAGAAGGCAGCAACAGTTGGTGCAATCATTCGCAAATGGAAGAAACACAAAACAACTGTCAGTCTCCCTAGGTCTGGTGCACCATGCAAGATCTCGCCTCGTGGAGTGTCAATGATCATGAGAACAGTGAGGAATCGCCCCAGAACTACACGTGAGGATCTTGTCAATGATCTCCAGGAAGCTGGGATCACAGTCACCAAGAAAACAATTGGTGACACACTATGCCGACAAGGATTGAAATCCTGCAGTGCCCGCAAGGTCCCTCTGCTCAAGAAAGCACATGTCCAGGCCCATCTGAAGTTTGCCACTGAACATCTGAATGATGCAGAGGAGGACTGGTTGAAAGTTTTGTGGTCAGATGAGACCAAAATCAAGCTCTTTCGCATCAGCTCACTCGCCGTGTTTGGAGGAGAGGAATGCTGCCTATGACCCCAAGAACACCATCCCAACTGTCAAACATGGTGGTGGAAACATTCTGCTTTGGGGGTGTTTTTCTGCTAAGGGGAGAGGACAACTGCACCGCATCAAAGGGACGATGGACGGGGCAATGTACCGTGAAGTCTTTGGTGAGAACCTTCTTCCCTCAGCCAGGGTATTGAAAATGTGTCGTGGATGGGTGTTCCAGCATAACAATGACCCAAAACACACGGCCAAGGCAACAAAGGAGTGGCTCAAGAAGAAGCACATTAAGGTCCTGGAGTGGCCTAGCCAGTCTCCAGCCCTTAATCCAATTGCAAATCTGTGGAGGGAGCTGAAAGTTCAAGTTGCCAAACGTCAGCCACCAAACCTTAATGACTTGGAGAGGATCTGCCAAGAGGAGTGGGCCAAAATCCCTCCTGATATGTGTGCAAACCTCGTGGCCAACTACAGGAAATGTCTGACCTCTTTGATTGCCAACAAGGGATTTGCCACCAAGTACTAAGTCATGTTTTGTGAAGGGGATCAAATACTTATTTCCCTCAAGAACATGTAAATCAGTGTATATTTTGTTAGACATGCATTTCTTTAGAATTGTTTGTTGCTATTCTGTCTCTCAGTGTTACAATACACCTAGCATTTTGCTTTTTAAACTGATAATTTCTTTGTGAGTGGGCAAACATTTTAAATGAGCAGGGGGTCAAATACTCATTTCCGTGTGTGTGTGTGTGTGTGTGTGTGTGTGTGTGTGTGTGTGTGTGTGTGTGTGTGTGTGTGTGTGTGTGTGTGTGTGTGTGTGTGTGTGTGTGTGTGTGTGTGTGTGTGTGCGTGCGCGCGCGCGCGCGCGCCATGTAGATGCTTTGTATATAAATTGACAGGTTTTATATTTATTGTACTAGTCCTTTTAACTCTTTCGCTGTTACAGACCTGACAGCAGGGGGGTTTATACACAATCCAGTGGCTACAGCCGGGATTGTGTATAAAAACTGACAGGCAGGGCCCTGGTTCCGGTGCCCCCCCTTTCTGAACATCCGCTCCCCTCCCCTTCATTGTGTGACCTGGCTGTCACTTTCCCGGCTGGAATAGCCAGGAAAAGATGTATTGCAATGCGGTTAGCACCATGTGGGCCATCCACCACCATCCTAACAACTGCTGATGTGATCAGTTGATAAGGAGGACATCTGGCACCTGCACAGCATCCTTGTTTGATCCCCCACTCCCCTCTATCAGCACTTGGGGTCATGTTAGCTGTATGGTGGAGAGAAAATGGGGTAGAAAAAGTGCTGTAATACTGGTGAGCACCAGTGTGTAAAAGTGTATTTGCTTTGCAAGAATAAACTATTTATAATGTTGGGTGCTCTATTTGCGTGGATGTTGCTGAAATAAGTAAAACTATTAAGGGTGCCTTGAAAATGTACCCTGCATGTCTCAATAAAGCAAACCTGTCACCAAAAAATCATCACATAGGGGACTTTATGTCCAAGCACATAACACCTGAGCATATAACATCCCCCCAAAAAAAAATTTAAAATTAAGTTCACCTCCACATATATGAATGTAAATGGACACGTTGGGTGCCTACGCGTGAAAACACAGATTGCACTCCACGTGTTACATATCGCCAAGCATAAGGGAGGGAGAGCAATAATTCTAGCACCTCGGTAACACTAAACGGATGACCTGTAGGGGCTTTTGAAGCGTTGTCTATTGAAAATATAGGGTACTGACGTTTGTCGCCATTTCATAGGCGCACACAAATTTAAGGTTTGGCATGTTTGGTACAGATTTACTCGTCACAACCTCGTCTAATTTACCAAAAAATCTGGGTAATTTTATTGCATTTGTTTGCCCTAAAATGCACTTTAGTGCAATATTTACTGACATTTTGCGTTTCCTACACCTTTGCAATAGTATCGTGTGAAATAAAAAAAAATTGGAACTACCACTATTTTATTCTCTAGGGTGTGAGGGTCTGCTTTCAGAAAATAATGTTTGGGGGTTTTGTGTAATCTTCAGGCCTAAAATGATTTTTTAAATGTGTGCAAAAAAAATAAAATGCAAAAACGTGTCTGGCAGCGAAAGGGTTAACACCCTTCAAAGCTGGTTTCAGATTCCCTGACTGGGATGTGTGTGGGTATACAGAGTACAGAATTAATTACATTGTCTATTACCTGTGTGTGTATGTATATGTGTACACACACTCTGCATCCAGAAAGTATTCACAGCGCTTAACTTTTACCACATTTTATGTTACAGCCTTTTTCCAAAATGGATTAAATTATTTTTATTTCCTCACCATTCTACAAACAATACCCCATAATGCCAACGTGAAAGAAGTTTGTTTTGAAATCTTTGCAATTTATTAAAAATAAAAAACTGAAAAACCCCATGTACATAAGTATTCACAGTGTTTGCTCAATACTTTGTTGAAACACCTTTAGCACCAATTACAGCCTCAAGTCGTTTTGAGTATGATGCTACAAGCTTGGCACACCTATTTTTGGGCAATTTCTCCCATTCTTCTTTGCAGTACCTCTGAAGCTCCATCAGGTTGGATGGAGAGCGTCAGTGCACAGCCATTTTCAGATCTCTCCAGAGATGTTCAAGTCTTTGTTTGTGTGTGTGTGTGTGTGTGTTAGAGAGATGTGTGTACATTGTGATACAAGGGTTGTTAAGCTCAGTGGTAGATTTTTTGTGAGTCCACGCTAGTCCAAAATGTGGGTTTAAAGGCTTGCCAGCCCACTTTTATTAAACAAATGAAAGTAAAAAGTCCATAAGCAGTCTCCCATGCAGCAGATTTTCACCTGCAAAACAAGTAACAAAAAATACCAAGCCACCTGTCTTTCTTCAGCAGTACCACTGCTCCCTTAGACAATCTTCCCCAGTGCTCCTGGCTTTTTGGGCTTTCCTGACTCACTTAGCCTGTAGTTATTATTTATTTATTTCAGGTACTTATATAGCGCCGTCAATTTACGCAGAGCTTTTACATATATATTATACATTCACATCAGTCCCCAACCCTCAAAGGGCATACAATCTAAGGTCCCTAATTCACATTCATACATACACATACTAGGGCCAATTTAGACAGGATTTAATTCACCTACCAGCATGTCTTTGGAGTGTGGGAGGAAACCGGAGTACCTGGAGGAAACCCACGCAGGTACAGGGAGAACATGCAAACTCCAGGCAGGTGGTGCCATGGTTGGGATTCAAACCAACGACCCTAGTACTGCCAGGCGGAAGTGCTAACCATTTAGCCACTGTACTGCCCGTTACAGCTACTTGCTGTATGGGCTCACTCCTGGCCAGTGGCATCCAGCCTGTGTATATAATAGTAACAACTCTGATGACAGTGCAAACTCTGCAGTATTGCCCCTGTACTGGTGACATCACCTCCTGCTTGAGAAAGATTGGCCGTAACCAATCGAAACATGTTGGCATTGTTGTTGAGTGTGCACTGTCATCAGAGTTTTTTTTACTATTATATATATATACAGGTTGGTGGCCAGAGCCGAGCCTGTTTGTGTTAAGGTAATTAGTGCTCCTCTTCTTCTTTTTTTTTTTTTTTTTCTGCTCCTATTGTACCTGTCATTAGACACACACATGCTTGCACTGCATTAACAACATTGAACCAACATACAGCTGCCATTTTAGCGTTGTCTTGTTTTATTGTTATACATGTTATTTATTTCTTTTATGTTCATTTTTGCACAAAGGATTTGTGTGTGAACGCTGCAGGAATTGTTTTTAGTCTCCTGCAGATAAGTATCCGTTACAGGGATGAGACAAACCATTTTCCACTGACAGGGGTGCTTGCAATGGTCAGCCTTTATTTATGTAAAATCTTTATCATAAAAGGAAAAGTGTAAAAGAAAAATAAAAAGTATAATTTGTAAAAAATTAAAGTTCCACCCAATCACACAAAATCCACCCAAAAAAATTTGAGGCCCCACTGCTTATTTATGAACACACGAGCGCAACGGTGGCGCCTACACACGATATGTCTATTGTGATACACATGTTACATATAACCTTGCACACTAGAATGAGAGGAATAAGTCTTGCACCTGAGCGCCTGCGTAACACTATATTGATGACCTGTAGAGGGCTTTTAATGCATTGGGGGTACTGAAATTTGTCGCCATTTCACAGGCGCACGCAAAATTAAGGTTTGACATGTTTGGTATCTATTTAATCAGTGCAACTTCATATTTTATATTTTACGAAAAAATAGAGTAATTTATTGCATTTTTGTGCACTAAAATTTACTTTTGTTTATTTTTTTTTACGGACCCTTTGCATTTCCTAGACCTTTGGGTTATAATGTGTAACATAAAACATTGAAACTGCCTCTCTTTTTCTCTAGGGTGTCTGCTTTCAGAAAATGTTTAAAACCATATTTTTTAAACATGTATGCAAAAAAACACAAAAGTAGCCCTGGCAGTAAAAGGGTTAAAGTATAACTAAAGACAAAAGTTTTTGTTTTTAGTTTTGGACACAGTGGAGATGGGTTAGAACACCTATTGGCTTTTCATTGTGGTCTGTGCCCCTGTTGGGGAGCTTCACCATCTTTATTTGTCCTCTTTACCATTATCATCGAAAGGGAAAGTAAAAGAAAATCCCACATTTTGGGTTGTCCCCAGAAAAGTAATAGAGGGGAAATCTTCCAATGGTGACACTAGTTCTGGTGACCTGGGGGTCTCCAAGAAATTCCCCTGCATTGCAGGGATTATCTCTCACTTCCTGTTGGGCTATGGGTCCGGAAGTGAAGAGCAATCTCCCCAGTGGGACACAGATGGCAAAAAATAAACTGACAACGTTTATAACCCTCCCTTCATCTATCCAAAATAAAAAATCTTTCTTTTTTACTTCAAATTACTTTCTAGCTAAAGGTGAAAAACACTTTGAATCAGTTTATTGTTTAGTTTGTTCATTGTAAATGACACATTAGAATGCTCAAATAGAGCTAGAGTTTGAGAATCCCAGTTTATCAATAACTAAATGCAGAGACACACATACTTACTTGCCTACAGGATTTCCTGAGCATGAATTTTGGGTCCAGACACATAAACTTATTGGCCTAGTTTTTCTTATACTGGATCAGCTGGCGGAGGAGTTTTCCTCATAAGCCAGTTTTATACTTGGATCTGTCCTCTCCTTATATTTGACACTGTTTCCTTTTGTGTCTGGAAAGTTTTTTGGCTTTTGCCCAGATTTAGATTTTTAGCATTTTGCTGAATCTTGAACAGGTATCCTGTTTCCTGAGAAAATGTTAATTACATTTTAACATATTTTGAAGAGCATGTCAAAGCATACACAATGACTGCTGTGCATCACAGTTGAATAGTTACATGGTTGGTAAGGTTGAATAAAGACAATAGTCCATCCAGTTCAACCTGTGTGGGTGTGTGCATGCTCATGTCAAGAATTCATATCCTATATCCCTGTATATTGTGTTCAATAAGATGCCCATCTAAAAAAGGGTTTGTTTTTTTTTTTTTGTTTTTTTTTAAACTATCAATACTTTTTAGATTGTAAGCTCCAAGGAGCAGGGCCCTCCTAACTCTCTGGTATTGAACTGTATCGTTGCTGTATTGTCTCCTTTTTATATTGTAAAACACTGAGCAAACTGTTGGCGCTATATAAATCTTGTATTATAATAACAACTTCCCGCTGATACCACCGATTGTGGAAGTGTGTTCCACATCCTTACCGCCCTGACTGTGAATAACCTCCGTATGCAGTTTGAGGCTAAACTGCTTCTCCAATTTCACTGAGTGGCCCCGTGTCTTCTTCTACTCCCTGAGACAGAATAGTTTATTCCGTATGATAGGATCACCATTGAGTTAATTGTATATTGCTATCATATCTCCTCTCTGTTGTCTCTTCTCCAGGGAGAATAGGTTTAATGTGTGCAGTCTTTGCTCGTAACTGAGGCCCCTTATTAACTTTGTTGCATTCTCTGTACTCTCTCCAGTTCTAGCACATCCTTTCTGAGGACTGGTGACCAGAACTGGATGGCATACTCTAGATGCGGTTGAACCAGAGTGTTGTAAAGTGGCAGGATTATCATTTTATCTCTGGAATAAATACCCTTTTTTATGCATGCTAATATTCTGTTAGCTTTGCTTGCTGCAGCTTGGTATTGCATGCCATTGCTGAGTCTGTCATCTACTATGACCTTCAGATCATTTTCCATCCTGGATTTCCCCAGAGGGAATATAACATCCTTCCACTTTCTGCAAAGTCAAAGTGGCTTCCAAAATTCAGAGCTGTGGGATTGAGGCCATACTACTACATCCAGTTTCTTTCTATCGTCTAATCTAATTGTGATAATTGTCACAAACCTGTAGATAGATGTTTTCATAACCCTTGTTGGCCATCACTTTGTTGGGAACTCATTGGAATGAAGATAAACCTCTTAGTAACTTTACACATCTGCATGAATACATTCCTGACATCATCATTAAAAAGCAATGTTTGAGCCCCATTCAAGTCATTATGCTGTCATCGGTCTGCTGCCGGCAGGAGAGGAAGCATTTCCTCAGTCTCTTCTCTCCCAGTGGTCTCTTAGACTGCAGCATTAGTGAGAGGCTGCAGCAAGGGGCTGATTTGTGTTACATATTTGTGAACACAACTAAAAATAGCACAGATACGCTAAATTGTGTTGTCTCCGAATCAATATATGCTTCCAGGAAGTAGATTCAAACCCTGGATGAAATCTGAGCAAACAAAGTGTCATCTTTCTAAAGAAACAAACCAATGAATAAACATTTTTAGGGGGAGTACTGCGTTGTGTGGTAAATATAACTGTAAATGTTTTATTGGCAGGATTATTGGATGAAAATAAAGTGGGTGGGGGAAAGGGTGATCCTAAAAAAAAAACAATTTTAAAGATACTGTAAACCCAACATTTCATGGTCCTGATATGTGCCTGCTGTACCATGCAGTTGTATGAAAAAGTATCCTGTTCTCTTTTGCTTCCTTTTGTGTTAAACACCTGGTGTTCCTGCCAGTCCCTCTGCTTTCCTATTAAAAACTGACCACACTAGGCACAAAAGCAGAGCGTGATCGGTTTTCTGGCTGTAAAAGATGAAATTATAATTGATGCAGCGCTTAGTATAAACAACAGTAACTAGAAAAACTACAATTTCTGGAGAAATTGTGTGATGTGTTCTTGCCTCCACCAGTAGTCTACAACTGGAGTGGGCGGAGTAACTGGGTGGAGTGGCTTGTCACTCTGCTGCCTGCTCACGCACCTGTGTTCCTATGGCAACTCATTCTACAGCAAGGGCAGAGAAGAGCGGTTAAAAACAAACTGCTCCAACCTGCTCACTTCACTGGCGGTTGCCATGTTCAAATGGTTGTAGTTTACAAATTATAAATCCTACAGCGAAGAGCTTTATATTGTGAGAATCACAAGACCCAGACCTACATTTTGATGCATAGTATGTCTCTGAAATATTAAAAATAAAGGCACAGTCGCAGTTTAGAAATTGCCCTTCAAATTTGAGGTGGCTAGAGTGGAGTTTCAATGAATGTCAACGGGTGGCGTGAGTTGCAAACAAATGGTCATATTGTGAAAACTATCAGGACTGTGGCTTAGCTGTGGACATTTTTAGTGGCAGCAGGGATAGCTGAATGTTTTGATATAAGATTTGTGTAGGTGGGCTTGAAAATGAGGGAGTGATGGCAGTTTAGAAATCATGTCCTGATTTTTCTGCTCAAACTTTAGCTTTTGTCAGCTCCCACTCTAGTTTTGAACATTCCGCCATTCATTCCTATGGGACCAATTTCACCACAAAAACGCCGATATTTCGTGAACCATTCGGCAAAACGTTCCACAAAGTAATAGCACACCAATCGGGAACAATCCGCACGTTTCGGTATATTACTGTCTATGTAGTGTAAAAACTGTGGGAGGAGTTAGGGTGGTAAATTTGGCTATAATAATAAGAATATATATGTGAGATAACAGTAAGTGGTCTTGCCATGCAAGAACACTTAATAAGTGACATAAGGTGTAAAAAACATATATAAACGGTCCTATAAGCGGACCAGTACTGGTGATAAAATAACAAAGGTGACCCCAATCCACATGGGTAAATTTAAAATAGTAACCCCTGGTCCCCGGATTGGGACACGTTCCAACAACAGGTGAATCCCTGCAGAGGGATCAAAGACATATACACCTTGCAAATAATAAACACATTAAAAATACATATGATAACGGTGTCATAAGTCCATTAATCTGTGTGTTACACTATGGAGATTCTCATTTTATGGGCATATGAGCTATGAGTTCTATGAGAGTACCTATTTACCTGCTGACCGGTCCAGTGGAACATTGATCCCATGATATCTGCCTGCACCACCTGATTACAAGGAGCAGTTATTCTGAGGGATCCATAGGGGATCCATTTAAGCTTTGTGACCCTGCAGGGTTGGGAAGTGGAGGTGAGAGGCCATTGCAGCCATTTTGGGATCACATTGATGGTGTGCTGTTACCCACATCTTTCACGATCAGGAAGATTGCAGCACAGATTAATGGATTTATGACACCGTTATCATATGTATTTTTAATGTGTTTATTATTTGCACGGTGCACGTCTTTGATCCCTCTGCAGGGATTTACCTGTTGTTGGACTGTGTCCCAATCCGGGTACAAGGGGTCGCTATTTTAAATATCCCCATGAGGATTGTGGTCACGATTGTTATTTTATCACCAGTACTGGTCCGCTTATAGGACTGTTTTATATTTTTTTTTTTACACCTTATGTCACTTATTACTGTTGTTTATACTAAGCGCTGCATCAATTATAATTTTATCTTTTACTGCATCTGTTGGTATAGGACTAGATGCTGACTGCTCTCTAGTTATTTTCAAGCTTATACATAAGAGCGCAGGAGGATATCCCCGTTTTTATTAGTTTTCTGGCTGTGCTGGTTACTCTGTGTGCTTTTTGCCAATGATCAGACTTCTGCTCACATGTCCTCCTCTGCACAGCCATTCACTGGGAAGTTCAATGTGCTACTGTTTCTCCTCCCCCAGCTCTCTGTTTTCCACTGCATAAGGTATTTATTATTGAAAAATGTATTTTATAATGTTTTTCTATCTATACACACGTTTTACCTTTTTTTTTTCTATTTTAAGCTGAATGGGTTGGTTTACAGGGTGAGGGTTTACATATACTTTAATGCAGCCACTACATCAAAGGACTGGTAAGCTGCAATATGTTACATTTTTGTTATTGGGCTTATATACACTTTAATGAACTTCAGCAGCAAAAAAAAAAGGACAATACTTTTCAAATGTTCAGATCTTTTGCAAGTCTATCAGGGTCTCCATGCATTTGTTAGCACACAGTATCTTCCTGTGTATGGACAAAGCATGGCATCAGCAACTCCTACAAATACTTGGGAATCAGTAATGTGTGTATGATAAAAATAAACCAAGTACTAATTGCAAACTGCTTTTTATTTCTTTTTTTTTTTTTTTCTAGAATTTCACATGGATTTTGTTTGCATGTGTGGAAAATTCCTCTTTTGCTTAAAGTTTTTTTTTTCAGCGTGTAAACCATTTTCCTTCCTAAGCAGGAGCCATTGTTTCTCTTGTGTGATTGCCCAGAGTACATGTCAAGTCTTTAAATGTGGGAACTTTATGGAAAAAAACTTCAGCATACAGTAGTAAGAGGAAAGCTTTTTTATGTTTTGTTCCAGGTGGGGGGGGGGCTCGGGGGATGTGTTGGGGGAGGTAGGGTTGCAACGTACTGTATGTTTTTTTTTATTTTTTTTTTTTCCTTTTATTAGACTGTCTGGTCTACATGATTTCATAGGTGCAGGGTATGCCTGGAAATCAGTCCTGAGACCTTCTGTAGATTACAGGCAGATAACATGTACATGGTCAAGCATCCTTTCCCAGGAGCTGTTATTTCCAGTGGAATTGTTACAACTAAGGCAGGCCACAGACAGAGTGCATTTCTTTCCTGCACCACATGTTGCAGGAAGGAAAGTTGCCCGATTCCCCCATCAACACAGACAGTGGAGACATTGTGTTCTCCCAGTGGGGGAAGCCATCATCTCCAGGAGAACACAGTGATTATTGCTAACAGCTATAATAGCCACTAGCAATAATCGCATGTGAAATCCGGCAGGCTGGTTGTACCAAAGTTTATCGATTTGATCACTTGGGTATGTTCAGTTTGCCCATACATGGTTTCAATCTTGGCCAGTTCCTGCTCAACAGGCTGTAATTTGAACCTTGTATGGCTGGCTTAAGTAAATCTTTATTAAAGGCTATGTTCACCTTTTTACATAATGTATAAAACGAGTGCCACGCTAATCCAAAAAAACAAAAAAAACCACAACTATTTTTATATATCAATGGGTGAAAAAATCAACGAATAAAGTGCATTCAAAGTGTAAAGTTTTGAATCGCATGCAAAAACACAAGTAAACTGTGCTAAAATACTGTAGAAATCCGATCCATAGTCTATACAATACCAAAAACAGTGGTTAATGCTGAAATAGCTATAGAATGAATAATAAAGCCCTAAAGTCCCAGTGTAAATAAAGTTCAAAGAAAAAACGAAAACCGTCCAAACAAGCTCTATAGTGAAATCCATACCACCAGTGTGTAACGAGTGGGCGCTTACCAGAAGACAATGACCCCCATTGTCAGAGTGGTCATAAAAGCTTAGGCAGCATGTGAACCAGCATATTGATACAAGGATCCTATGGTTTGACTTATTCCCCAGCCTCGCATAAAGGCCACAAAGAAACAAAGAGAGGAAAGTGCTCCCAATAGCGTAAATCAGTTAAAAGATGTATTTAAACAGCCAAGTTAAAACTCACATTCAATATGAATAACAGTTCCTATCTGTATCTGGAAACCACATCAGAATCTTGGAACAGCATGTGTGGTGATTTGTACAAAAAAGGCAAGACCTAACCAACTTACACTGAAGGGATCAGAAAATAGCATGATGGATATACATCACGTAAAAACCAATAGGTCCCCATCTTCATTCATCTTTTTTGGGGCCAAATATTTAATTTGTATGTCACTCTTACAGTTCCCTTTGTAATGGTTAAAATCACTGTCCCTCCTGTGTCATTTAGCCTCTTCAGCCACTAAAAAGCGCAATTAGGAGAAGTGGTTACCTGCTTCCCAGAAGTGTTTAGCCACAGAAGGCAAAAGATTTTCTGTCCTAGTATCACCATTGTGTTCACTTATGCAGAATCTCACTTCTCTGCTGGTTTTGTCCACTACATACCCCAATCCACAAGGGCACTTAATCAAATAAATCACATTTTGACTCGATAAGATCACAGAGGGCTGTAAACATTTTGTTATTTCATAAATTAAAGACGCTCTACTTCAGATCCATGCTATATAAAACACATCATCAATACGCTGTAGCAACACAGATGTAGATGCTATACAAAGAAATGGTTGTTATAAACAAGACATTTCTCAGAATGGGCCATGTACAGATTGGCATAGCTGGGTGCTACGTTCAAGCCCATGGCTGAGAATTGATTATCAAAAGCAAAAAAAATTAGTGTCAAAATTATCTCCAGAAGCTGCAGGGCAGATTCATCTAGGCTGGCAGGAAGATGTATCTCTGTCAAAACTCTTATCACCCCCAGACCATCTTCATGCGGTATTGACATACATAAACAGTTGAAGGCTATGCTGCATAAAAAGCAGTCGGCCCTTAAATTGTCAATACGTGCTAAATGATCAAAATGTTTGTGGTGTCTAAAAGAAGGGTCCACATACCTGCCACTTTTGCTCATAGCAGTTGGTCCAAAAAAAGACCACTGGTTGGAAGATAAGCCTAGTACACGTGCCAAATGTCGTCCAGCATCGGTCGGTTCAATAGAAACTGGTCGACATTAGGCCTATGTGTAGTTTAGCCGGCCCGACACAGTTCGGCTTCTGTCCAAAGAGCATGACCGAAAGAGATCTGCCATTCAGCTCCCAATCAACACTCTCAGCCAATGGCTGAGAGCTGACTGGATGCTTCTAGTGGGGTCGTCACCCCTGTCAGAACACAGTAGCACAGCGGGGGAGATTGCTGTATGAACATTGGATAGTTTGTAAAGCAGTTCCTCCTGAGCTGTCAGGCTTTTTTTTTTTTTTCAGCCCGCTGGTTTGAACAGAAAAACAACTTGTGTGTACTAGGCTATTGACTTTGGCCGAGAAATAATCGGGCAACCTGGAGGATCTTGAAGTCTTGTGCATCTTCAGGGGCCAATAACAAAGGGGAGTTAGTGGATGATCTGTAATTAAAAACTCCTTCAGCCTAGTATCAATTGTACCATCAAAATGAAGATATTAAACTGCCCTTTAGTCTGTGAGTGGATAAGGTACACACTGCTAATTTACTAGCAGGTGTAGTAGAGTAATAGAAATCCAACAGACCCAACAGTCATGACATGCATGCTGCTGTTTCTGTGTAATTGAATCACTAATTGAAAGGGGCAAACTAATAGCAGTGTGGAGTTCTCTTAGTGAGGTCATTCATTCTTTGAAAAACAGGTGGCAATTATTGCCCTTATTTAAGGAAGGAAGGCAGCAAATGTTGTACATGCTGGTTACTGTGCATTTCTCTGGAATTCTAAGGGAAAATGGGTCCTTCCAGACATTGTTTAGAACAGCGTACCTTGATTAAAAAGTTGATTGGAGAGGGGAAAACATATAAAGAAGTGCAGAAAATGATAGGCTGCTCAGCTAAAATGATCGCAAATGCTTTAAAATGGCAACCAAAACCTGAAAGACGTGGAAGAAAGTGAAAAACTACCATTCAAATGGATAGAAGAATAGCCAAAATGGCAAGGACTCCGCCAACAATCAGCTCCAGGAAGATCAAAGAAGGTGTAAAGTTACCTGTGAGTACTGTTACAATGAGAAGACGCCTATGTGAAGCCAAGCTATCTGCAAGAAGCCCCCGCAAAGTCCCACTGTTGAAAAAAAAGACGTGCTGAAGAGGTTACAATTTGCCAAAGAGCACATTGACTGGCCTAAAGAGAAATGGCGCAACATTTTGTAGACCAATGAAAGTAAGATTGTTCTTTTTCAGTCTAGTGGCCGGAGACAGTTTGTCAGACGACCCCCAAACACTGAATTCAAGTCACAGTACACTGTGAAGACAGTGAAGCGTGGTTGCGCAAGCATCATGTTATGGGGATGTTTCTCATACTACGGTGTTGGGCCTATTTATCGCATACCAGGGATCATGGATCAGTTTGAATACATCAGAATACTTGAGGAGGTCATGCTGCCTTATGCTGAAGAGGAAATGCCCTTGAAATGGGTGTTCCAACAAGACAATGGCCCTAAACACACCAGTAAACGTGCAACATCTTGGTTCCAGACCAACAAGATTGACGTTATGGAGTGGCCAGCCCAATCCCCGGATCTTAATCCAATAGAAAACTTGTGGGATGACATCAAAAATGCAGTTTCTGAGGCAAAACCAAGAAATAGAGAAGAACTGTGGAATGTAGCCCAATCATCCTGGGCTGGAATACCTGTTCACAGGTGCCAGAAGTTGGTTGACTCCATGCAATACAGATGTACAGCAGTTGTCAGAAACAGTGGTTATACAACTAAATATTAATTAAGTGATTCAAAGGAAAGCAAAATCTTCAAACATTTTTCAGTTTATACAGTGAATGTTTGAGTTTGTAAAGAAGAATACAAACACTGCGATTTTTTTTGAACAGTCTAATATTCACTTTTCTTCAATTTGTTTAGAGGAACAACACAAATTTGATATTTTTCTTCATGTTTTGATTTGGAATAGAATGTGTAATGTTCCCAATGCATTTGTGTGTATGGAAATAAAAGCTATTAGAAGGATTTTGAGCTCTATTCACTTTTTTTCAACACACTGCTATTATTTTGAACACAACTGTATATGGTGCGGTACATCGTTTATGATTCGCACAGGAACCACACCGCATTCCTGTGCAAATCACATGCAATTTGTGTGCAGTGTGATTGGAGCCATACATTTTGTATGGCTCTAATCGCACCGCACCCGCACCAAAAAGGTGCAGGACCCTTTTTTGGTCCGCATTAGAATTGGATCGCATGGGTATTCACACCTATGTGATTCGATTCTGCACAACACACTGCGTTTTGTGGACCGATTTCGGGGTGTTGTTAACATACACACCGGCAGCGGTTCGCATGAACTGGGTGCGATTCTGATGCTGTGCAAAATTCACCCAGAAAATGCTGCAAATTCCGGACTGTATCAGTGTGAACCCAGACTTACAAAGGTTTCAACTGTGTGGAAACTGATAGGTGGAGTCCATTTACTTTTATTACATATTTTCATGCTGAAACTTGATAAGAATGGTCTGTATAGAGAAACTTATTAAAACTGAAGAGTGCAAAATCTGTTGCTACTGTGCATGGTAGCCAATCATCTTCTAACTTCAGCTTATTCAATTTAAGCTTTGACAAAAAAACCCTGAAAGATAATTGCTTCCTATCCAGAACGTTTTTTTGCTTTATTTTTTCGCTAATAGAACAGTATGACAGTTCTGTGCATGTAGTGCGACTTTACACTCTCTGGCACTCAAGTCAGATCAAAGTAGTGACCACAGTTGTATGGTAGGGTTAATGGCTAGGGTTAGGGTTAAATGTTAGGGTTAGCAGTAATTGTTAGGATTAGTGGTTCATCCCTAACAATTACCTCTAACCCTATCTTTATCCCTAACCCTAGCCATTAACCCTACCTTGCAGCTTTGGTCATACAAAGGCTACTTTAACCTCCCTAGTGGTATGATTATATCAGTATTTCTATGCTCAAAGCGGTACATTTTTTTGCATGGAAATATGTTGTTTTTATTGCCTGTAATTTTTAGGAAAAACTCACTGAAATCTGTCCAAACAAGAGTCTAGTAAACATCCGAGGTATGATAAAATTTGAAACATGAAATCATAAATTATAATATAGTAAATAATATAATAAATTTAAATAATGTAATCAAACCAAAAACACTGAAATTTGAAATATAGCGTCAAGTTTGCACATCACTGAGCTTAGTTGCAAAATCGTTTTCAGTGTCTGATGATGAATTTCCCCACTAATCATCATTCAATTCTGCAAGTGGTTCTAATTTACTATCGCTGTTCTCTAGCTGGTCTAAAACCGCTTTTCACCTAAAGGGACGCTTTTTGGACACCATGGATGTTTCTCAGTTTCCAGGCAGAAAGAACAGTAAAAATGCAGGCAGGGCACAGGACAAAGCAGTAGATACAAAATGTATATCAAATGCTTTGATACAGTAATGTTTTACTATGTGATTTTAGTGTATTGAGTGAATGTCACTTTTAAAATTTTTGAATTTCCCACCGGTTCCGTCCCCCGTACATCCCGACGCTCACAGGGAATGGAACCTGGAAGACGGATGCCAGCATCGGCCGGAGGAGATGGCTGGGGAACGCTGCAGGGGGGACATCGCGGGAGCACAGGACAAGGTATGTAAAACAGGGATCCCGGAGCAACGCTGCAGGGTATTCCCAAATGTAGCTCGTGGTTACCGCTTTTGGTACTGAAAGTTTACATCGAGCTACACTCGGGAATACCGCCAGGGAGGTTAATGCTACTTGAGTGCCCAAGAGTGTAAAGTGGCATCAAAGGGGCACTACATGAACAGAACTGTCATGCTTTTCTTTTGGTAAAAAAAAAAAAAAAATTGAGGCAAAAATACAACAGTCCATTAAGTCTATTACACTCAAAATGCAATCTGCTGCAGGAAAAAGGTCCCTGACCCTTTCCAAAAATAATGCACTGGCTCAAAAGGCACAGATGTGAACTAGATCCATAGGAAATCATGTTAAATGGACTATAGTGCGTTTTTGCAAACTGGACAATGCACTGAAATCCGCATAAGACCCCAGTCACACTGGATGCGAATTAGCAAGAGATTTGCATGTCATGAGACTGGTAAATCGCAGCCTATTGTCTGCAATTACAGCAGCCATATCAGTGCGGTTCCGACTTGGTTGGAGCCACACCGATTTCTAAAGTAGTACATGCACTACTTTTGGTGCAATTTGCATGGACATCTGTAGCAAATTGCACCTGAAATCGGCATGTCATCCGACTTTGAAATCGCGCGATTTCACTGTAAGTCGCACGATATCAAAGTAGGGTTTGATGTGTGTAAGTGTGAACCTAGGGTTTATTTATTTATTTCAGGTACTTATATAGCGTCAATTTACGCAGCGCTTTACATATATTTTGTACATTCACATCAGTCCCTAACCCTCAAGGGGCATACAATCTAAGATCCCTAACTCACATTCATACATACACATACTAGGGCCAATTTAGACAGGAGCCAATTCACCTACCAGCATGTCTTTTGGAGTGTGGGAGGAGTACCCGGAGGAAACCCATGCAGGCACAGGGAGAACATGCAAACTCCAGGCAGGTGGTGCCATGGTTGGGATTCGAACCAACGACCCTAGTACTGCCAGGCGGAAGTGCTAACCATTTAGCCACTGTGCTGCCCATCTTAGTATCCTGAAAAACGTCTCAAGTTCTGTAACAACAATCATAGATAGATGGATGCAGTGTGTAGGACTAACCATCCTAGAGATTTCTATGCTCTATAGTTGTCATGGACACTCAGCTGGAAACAATTAAATACTGCATATTGTGTTCTGAGGGTTGCCTTGTGCTCTAAGTGAATAATGACAGCTAGGATTGTCATAAAGAACAGTTCTTTCTGTGGTGCATAGCAGATATAGAACCTGGAAAAACTCACAGGCTCACTCAGACTACAGTAAAAGGGTCACAAGAATGAGTGTTTATGTACACAAGACAATATAATTCTCTACCAAGGCAGTGCCAAATAGCTCTGCAACATACTATAAACCGTCTGTGTGGCTTTTTATGGAGGACATTCTTTCCCTGTTGTGTTTGAGTGTTTTTTTTTTTCTTAATGGGAAGGTGGAGGCCTTTCCTGTAGAAAACTTGGCGGTAATGTAGGAAGCTCAAGGGATGCTTGCCAGATTCATAGGGGGAGGGGAATTATTAGGACATGCTATGATTGCCTCTAATGGTAATTTGGAAATACAGAGCACAAACATACAAACTCATCCCAAATTTACATTGTTTCTTTAGTCTCTTTAAGTTTGTTTGTTTGTTTTTTTTTTTTGTTTTTTTTTTAAATAACCAAACCATATTGCCAGAATAGCCTTAGAACACATTGGTGTTGATTTACTAAAGGCAAATAAGCTGTGCAGTTGCTCTAGATCTGAGGGGAACATGCAAGGAAAAAAAAATAGCATTTTGCTTACACATGATTGGATGAAAGAAATCAGCAGAGCTTTGTCTCATGTCAGAGCTTCCCCTCGGATATAAAGCAAATACACTTGCCATGCACTGTATATTTACTTTTAGTAAATCAAGCCTTATGTTTTAGACAGTGGAGCATCAATAAAGCTATAGGTGAACTAGTCACTGGCAATTGTACTGAAATGTCCAGTTTGTGTGTGGGTGGTTTTTTTGTTTTTTTGAGCTAAGATTCAGGACTAAGACAGAGTTTTAGTGGTGAATCATAAGTCCTCATGCACACTGAATGTTTTTACAGCTGCTGTTTTTGGTTTTTGCTGTTTTTTTTTTCTACAGCCAGTAAACTCCCCAGCATGTTATCCTATGTGTCCATGCACACAGACTGTAATCAACGTTTTTTGGCAGGGATATTTTTTGACTGGGAAAAAAACCCCAGAACTAGTGGGTTTCTATAGGAGTTTTTTAGCTGTAAAAATGCTTTAACGCTGAAAAATGCAGTAAATCGTGGCAAACCAGCATTTTTGGAGAAAAAAAATATCTAAAAAACCACAAATACGAAAAAACACAGCCAAACGCTAGTGCAAAAATGCTGAAAAACTCATGTTTTTAATGTGAATTTACACAGCTAACATTACCAGTGTTATTAAAATGCCCAGTGTGCATGGAGGCTAAAGCTGCCCTTGTGGATTCTGTTTATATGAAAACAGACAACTGTGACTTTTAACTAGAAAACAGTTGGGTTTTTTTTTTTTGCAGACTAAGAAGAATTAGTGTGTTGCAGGTGCATTTACCTTGGTGCACAAATGTGTGTAAAGTGTTTCTAAATAGTGTGAACCAGCGCAGTTGACAGTTGAATGTGCTGTAAAAAAAAAAAACTGATCCTGTCTGATATAATCCACCTTCTTCCAGTAGCACATACACACTCGTGATTAAGTACATTTTTCATGCGCAGCAACAACAGTATTTTTTTTTTTTATCACTGTTACGTGCTGTGGAGAGTGATTGGGTAAATTTTTAGATGTTTGTTCAATAAACATTTCCTACACCTGTTAATAAAAACTAAGTCTTCTAATTAAGCACTTGTACACACCGATTCACATGCCAAGAGAGATACATTGGCTTTCTATGAAGGTCATTCACACCTATGCATTCCAAATGCAATGCGATTTTATTTTTTTTATTTATTCCCCCCCCCCCAAAAGGGTCCTGTGCATGTTTGGTATGATGTGGTTCAATTTTGAGCCCTATAGACTTGAAGGGAAACAGCAGTGAAAACACATACGTGTTCAAATGCAACGCAATTTCAGTGCGAAACAAAATCACTCCTAAAATCGCATAGAAATTGTACCTCATCAGTGTGAACTAGGGCTTAAATGTGAAACAAAAACAGAAGCTGTCATCCATGAAAACTCAGTGTCAAAATAATCAGTAGATTATAGAGATGACCCCTGCTTCTGAATAACAAAAATAGTCTTTGACTCAAACTAACACTCCATTCACATCTGTGGGCTGAGGGAGAATTACGCAAAACCATGCGCATTCCTGCAGCACACAAAACTTGTGTCCTTATTGTAGTTGTCCTGCAGCGCCATTCATTCTTAAAGGCACTCCAGTGCACCTTGCAAAGTATCGTGTTTTAGCGCACCTGAATACATGGTAATAAAGTACCATATGTTTTGGTGGAGTACTTTAAAAGAAAGGTGCTTGCTCAATTATAGTTCATATGGGAGCAGATTCAAAAGAAAGCATGCACTAATGCACCTGCATAGGTGTGAACCAGTCCTTGTAGTCACTGTCCTTCACTTCGAATAACCAGTAAGGAGGCTTGGAGGGTAAGAGGGGAAAGACCTAGCTCAAATCTCTCAACAAAAGTTAAGATTTGCATGTGAATTCAACATCTGCTATTTCTTGTTCTACTGATCATTCTGACATTTTAGTTTTTTTTTCTCTTGTTTCATTTGTCTAGGTTTGTGACAGGTTTATTTGTTCCTTCACAAAGATTGGGTTAACATTTTTTGCATCATTCAAACTTTCAAAATGAATTTTTGGAACACACAGGCTTGTTTTTATATTTATTTTATAATCTAACTGCCTGAACAATTTCTCTGATATAAGCAGAGTAATGAAGGTATTTTTGAACCAAATCCTACCACTCCCAATTTCTATGTTTCCTATTATGTACTATACTGTGTAACACGAGGACAGACTAACTGGGTTGATGCCCTTTTATTAAGTTTCTAAAGGTTTCCTGTAATGCACATTTGATGAGGTGTAACTGCAGGTGTCTAAATTTGTTGAACTAAGTCAATTATAACATCCGTTCCATTTACAAAAGACTGAGTTTTGCCAAATGGTAACTGTTCAGCTTGGATCAAGACTGACTAATGACATTTCATGCTGGAAAAGGGTTTCTATTGGCTTTCGTTCCTTTTGTTTTCCTTATGTTGGAAAAGGCAGGTATTTTAGTACAGCTGCTAAGTTTACAGTGAACTTTCTCTGACACCATAAAACCTACTTTATGTTTAATAGGCTAATATCATTTTACACACTGCAAATAGAAACTGAACCAGAAGATTTTTTTTTTTTTTTTTAATTTATGTGTAACTTTGTATTCCTACAGTTGGACCTCATTCACTTGGCAAAAAAGTGTAGGGCAAGAATCCTGCAGCTGGATGTACGGTACAGGTGGATGTGGACAGTTATGGCCACTTCGCCTGTACACAGCAATGGCAGACTGACAGTGGTCGCAGATGTCCGCACTCCTCTATATATCCAACCACAAGAATCCACTGGATTCTTGCCTTCTAGTGAAATCTTCAGTGCACACAACCTAATCAGATCAATTTGATCTTATGATGGAGTCTCTACATAGTTGTTTTGGAACAGGTGAGCTGGCCATACACTGATCTAGTTTTTTTTTTTTTTCCAGCCTACAACCTGAACAGAAAAAAAAAGTAACCGATTCCTCTATCCACGCATACACTAACAGTGCAGTAGAGGAATGCTCTCCTGTTGGGCTATTACATTCTGCAGCCTACCCCCAATCAACAGAGTCTTGGGTCTTAGACAACTCTCATCCAGACATGAACATATTCCAGAAGCTAGGCAGCAAGTGCTTCTCTAAAGAAAATACTTGTACCTTTTTTTTTTTATGAGACATTCATTTAGAGTGATTGTAAACCCTCACCTTGTAAAACAACCCATTCAGTTTAACGTAGAAATGAAAGGCAAAACAGTTTTGTATAGATATAAAAATACACAATATACACCTTCCTTTTTTATTTTTTTTCTCTTTTTTTTTTTTTTCAAAAAAAAAAAAATTCAGCTGATGAAGAGCTAGGGGAGGAGAAACAGTAGCTCACCAATCTTCCCAGTGAAAGGTTGTGCAAGAAGGGGGGAGGGGAGTGTTGCGACAAGCCTGACCATTGGAGGAGAGCAGTCTGAGTTTCCAGCACAGCTAGAGAACAGACCACGCTGTGCTCTCCTGCCTAGTGTAATCAGTTTTTAATAGGAAAGCAGAGGGACTGGTGGGAACACCAGGGATTTCACACAAAGGAAGCAATACAAAGAGAACTGGATGCTTTTTCATACAAGTACATGGTACAGCAGGAACATATCAGGAATATGAAATGTTGGGTTTACATGTTCTTTAAGCTTGCATCCACCAATGGGTAAGTCCACAAGAAGAATATTGGGGAATTGGAGAAAACACAAAGAAGGGTAACTAAACTGATAAGAGTCATGAAGGACCTCGGCTATGAGGAAAGATGAGGTGAAATAAATGTATACTCTCAAAGCGACTGAGGGGGGATATGAGCTCCATGTATGAATACAGAAGTGGTTCATATAGTATACTTGCTGCAAAATTCTTCACTTTAAGAACAAGTTACAAGGAGCACTTTTTACATCTGGAGGAAAAGAGATTTAACCGTCACAAACAGAACGGCTTCTTCACAGTAAGATCTGGCTCACACCTGTTGCAATCTGCTGCGGGGGGAAAAAAAAGTCCCTGACCCTTCACATCTATGCATTTTCAGCCACTGCATCTTTATAAACGTGTCTCATAGGAAACCGTATTAAAGGGACTGTAGTGCATTTCTGCAAAACCACTAAAAAGTACATAGGTGTGAACCAGGCCTAAGAGTTTTGTGAAAATGTAGAATAGACTCCCTCAAGAAATAGTTCTGACCAGCTAAGTGGATTGTTTTAAAAAAAATAACTGATTGCATTCCTAAATGCACAAAATATAACTGGATATTAATATTTAAAGGTAAAATCACCAAAGATTAATTCCACAAGTATCAAATTGCCTTCAGTGGATCAGGAAGGAATTTGGGTATAGAGTTCTGTATGTGGAGGTTTTATATGTTCTGTTATTTTTTCTGTTGGTTGTGCTAGATGGGAAATTATGTAACTATATAAGAGGGTGAGATTGATGGACTACAGGTTTTATTGTTGAAATTTCAGTTGAAGTAATAATAAATAAAACACAGTTTACAAATATATACATTATAGTAACCCTGCGTTACTGTATTCAGTGTACATAAATACCTTAAACATGTGTTGCACACTTTAACTGGAGATATTCAGAGAGCAGCAAATAATTATAGACAGCACACATAATAATGTGTAAAAAAAAAAAAAAGTGAAAATCAAACAATATAACACCTGAAACAATAGTATGTATCCCTATGTGCAATCTTTAATAGAAATAAATATGCCAACGTGTATCACTTAGTACTCCAGGTGAAATCCCATCACCTACTAGGCTAGAGCTCCCTGGATCACAATAGCAACCTGTGTAAGGCCTCATTTGCACAGGCGTACCCATCCATAAACCCGTGCAAATGGCTGTCTTTGCCTGTGTGAGATGCACAAGTGTTCATGTATCCATGCGCAGGCAGACCCATTCATGTCTATTGGGACACAGCTGTTGATTCTAGTTTGACAGCCGTGTGGGTGGGTGCCCCTGAACATACACTGGGGTTAATTTACTAAAACTGGAGAGGGCAAAATCTGGTGCAGCTGTGCATGGTAACCAATCGGCTTCTAACTTCAGCTTGTCTAATTTAAAGTGGAGCTCCACCCAAAAGGGGACGTTCCGCTTTAAGTCTTTGTCCCCCACTCCCCATTAAGGATTGGCACCTTTTGGGGAGCGGAGGGGGGAGCAGTAACCCAAATTTGACAGGTACCCGCTCCCATTTCCACTGTGATCGCCTTTGGGACACATGACCGGTCCCAGAAGACTACGGGGACATTCACAAAGTGCAGCGCTTCTCGCGCATGTGCAGTGGGCACCCAGCTGTGAAGCCGCAAATTGTCACAGCCGGGTGCCCACACTGAAGATACTGATGCCAGGAAGAGAAGACAGCCGGTGAAACCAGCCGTAGTGAAGACATCGCTGGATCGTGGGACAGGTCAGTGACTGTATTTTAAAAGTCAGCAGCTGCAGTTTTTGTAGCTACTGACTTTTATTTTTTTTTCAACTGGAACTCCGCTTTCAGCTTTCACAAAAACTGGAAGCTGATTGGTCTCTTTGCAGAAATGCATCATATTTTGCACTCTCCAGTTTTAGTAAATCAACACTATTGTCTGTGTTTGCAAATGCACATTTGTCACATTGGGACCGGTGGCAGCGTCCCAGTAGACCCGAATAAAACTGTCAGCACATGGATGCATGGAACACTGTGCACTCCATGGTGACACAGACAGCCCTTCGCACAGTGCACAGATAGGTATGCCCTTGTGAATTAGGCCTAAAGGTAAGTCAAAATGTTCTTTATAATCTCAATGGAGTCAAACTTTGATAAAGTTCAGGTGATGAAATCCAGGACTTGGATACATGTTGGTATGTGACCGATTCTACGGGAGACATTGGAGACCTGCTGTTTTTGCCTTGTGGTTTTTTTTTTTTTGTTTGTTTGTTTTTTTAATAATCGATCTAATAAGCAATGGGAAACCCCTTGACACTGTGGGATATTTATCCATACTGCGTTTGAAACCATGAAGGGATGCAGGTTTTATTCCATGTAGTGAGCAGTGAATATTGACTTGCCTTTAGACAGGTGGTCATTCTGACACAGTGGGGTTTATTTACTAAAGCTGGAGAGTCCAAAATCAGACTCCCTTCTGCATAGAAACAAATCAGCTTCCAGGTTTCATTGCCAAAGCTTCATTGAACAAGCTGAGGTTAGAAGCTGATTGGTTTCTATGCAGAAAGGAGTCTGATTTTGGACTCTCCAGCTTTAGTAAATAAACCCCAGTGAGTCATATATGTGTGAGGAATTGTTTCCATTGTTTATACTGTACATGCCCAAATCATGTTTTATTTTTTTCAGATCGCTTTGCTTGATGTGGATATCTGTGGACCATCTATTCCAAAGATTATGGGTCTAGAAGGAGAACAGGTAATTTAAATATCTTTCTTCATTGTTTAGTTTTTTGGCCAGTTGAGGTAAATGTTACTACTGTTTTATTATATCACAACCATCTCACATCTTGCTGTATAAAGTATATGTATGCATAGAGCTGCATGGATATAGTTGGGGCCAGGGGTGGACTGACAACTCATTGGGCCCCCGGGCAATAGGGGATCATGGGGCCCCTGTGTCCTTGCCCAAACTCAAAAAAGCCTATGAAAAAGGTACCAGGGGCATCTCATGGGGCCCCCTACTGACCCCGGTTGGGGCTCCTTCAGAGGTTGATATGGGTACTTTGAGTAGTGATGGATTGATCTCCTGCATGACAGTAGCTTCATAGATGTCATGGTCACTCAGCAGAACCATTGGTGTGTGTCCAATGTAACTTCTCTTCCATCAGGTGAGCAACCAATGACCTTGACATTCTTCTCACTGACCACAAGTGCAATGAAGTAATATGCTTCTAACAGTACAGTGTTTTCTGAAAGTTCAGTTCAGTAATCAAAACATGCTCACCTTGTAATGCTGAGTAACACTATTCAATTCACTACGTACTGAATATCAACTACTGTGCAAGACCCCAGCCTTCCTCCTGCTGTGCTGCGCATTGGTGGAACTCCAAGTTGTGAGAAATGACATTTAATGAAATTATCAGATCAGCCATTGTCCTGATGTTCACTGAGTATATTATGTAAACCTAACCTGTGACCATTTGGACACCTTGAAACTGCAGCCTATCAGCTAAGTGATGACACTGTCTCATGATGGTATCAGGTCTTACTGATTAGCTGCAGTTCTAGGGTGTCTGAATGAAACATTGTGTTTACACATTGCACTGAACTGCAGGATTGCAGCTGTTTCATTCTTTTGGACCCAGGCTGTTCAAGTAGTAGCATCTACAAAAATCCTGCTGGGGATGCTCCTCTTAGATGCTGAGCTCCTTCTCCCCTGTCCAGCTCTATGATCCTGACTCTTGTTTCATTGGATCTGTAGATTAGGTATACTGTATACATATACTGTATACTGCAGAGAACCTGCCGCCCATCACATGCATATGGTGACCAGGTGACAGACAGGCTGTAATGCTGCCTTGGCCTGAGCCCTAGTGAGGATAGTCCAGATACTTTCCCTTGTGTTTGGTTTGTGGCTGGGGGAGTGGAAGTGCTGTGCCCACCATTCCTTTCACAGGGATGCGCAAATTAGGACATGCAGCTCCAGGTGCTGGGCAGGTTTTTTTTTTGTTTTTTGTTTTTTTTTTTAATTTATCCCTGCTTGGCTAGCAGCAATCCTGCTTTTCCAGGTAGGGGGCATGTTTACCTGTCACCTGGGCTGTGCTGTCATTTGTTCCAGCAAATGCTGATCACTGGGTCCTGGCCAATGATTTATGACCAGAACCTGATGATCAGCAGAGCGAATGATAGGAGAGAGCCCTGTGTTGTTTACCAACACAGGGCTCTCTACAGAGAGCAGCAATGTGCCAGCTTCTGTCTCAGTATGTTAACTGAGTGCTGTTTTCACTAAGCAATGTACCGGTTTTTATCCCCTAACATTAACTTAAGCTGTGCTTTTTATTATAAGAGCAAGTAGATTGTCAAGAGGGACAAGTAGATTGTGGCCCTGATTTAGTCCCTTGGCCAAGTAGTTTTTTTTTTTTTTTTTTAAATTCCACACCCCTGAGTTTAGCTAAGGACAGCCCACAACAGGGCTTGGGTGCAGAGTGCATTTCTTGCAGATCAAATATATTTTTCTGTACTGGATCTTTAAAGGGAGAAAACAGGCAGAAATGTGCATATAATGCAGGGGTGTACTGCATGTTTTTTTGGTTTTGTTTTTTATCTGCCCTGACATACATTTTAAATCTGCATAATGAATACCATGTTTTACTATATGGTAATTACATATTTGACTTTGGCAAAGTTCTCTTGGACTAAATACATGAACTATTGTTACTTTAAGTTCTGCCACTAGATGGCAGCAGCTCCTTTTGGAAAATATAGAAATGATTCATTAGCATGTAGAATCTTTGATGGACTTCTCAGTTACGATTATGTAAAGTTTTTTTACAACTATATTTTAATCTGGAGAATATATTGTATGAGTATTGTCTAAAAGAAATACCTTGTATTAGTGTTTTGGCAGTTTCAACATGATATCATCTGGTATACTTTTTAATTGTGTGGTGTCCATTTTCAGCATTGAAGTTGCATGCATTAGGAAAACGTGCAGTATGAGCTGTCAATATTACACACAGTATTGTTATAAGCAAAGAAAACCACACACAAGGGTGGATTTACTTAAATTGAAAAGTGCCAAAGTTGAATAAAGACACTGGTCCATCCAGTTCAATATCCCACTGAAGTGAGTACAACCCTCACATTTTTGGAAATATTTTATTATATCTTTTCATGTGACAACACTGAAGAAATGACACTTTGCTACAATGTAAAATAGTCAGTGTACAGCTTGTATAACAGTGTAAATTTGCTGTCCCCTCAAAATAACTCAACACAGCCATTAATGTCTAAACCGCTGGCAACAAAAGTGAGTACACCCTTAAGTGAAAATGTCCAAATTGGGCCCAATTATCCATTTTCGCTCCCTGATGTCATGTGACTGCTTAGTGTTACAAAGTCTCAGGTGTGAATGGGGAGCAGGTGTGTTAAATTTGCTGTTATCGCTCTCACTCTCTCATACTGGTCACTGGAAGTTCAACATGGCACCTCATGAACTCTCTGAGGATCTGAAAAAAAGAATTGTTGGTCTACATAGAGATGGCCTAGGCTATAAGAAGATTGGCAAGACCCTGAAACTGAGCTGCAGCACGGTGGCCGAGACCATACAGCGGTTTAACAGGACAGGTTCCACTCAGAACAGGCCTCGCCATGATCGACCAAAGAAGTTGAGTGCACGTGCTCAGCGTCATATCCAAAGGTTGTCTTTGGGAAATGGATGTATGAGTGCTGCTAGCATTGTTGCAGAGGTTGAAGGGGTGAGGGTCAGCCTGTCAGTGCTCAGACCAAACGCTGCACACTGCATCAAATTGTCTGCATGGCTGTCATCCCAGAAGGAAGCCTCTTTTAAAGATGATGCACAAGAAAGCCTGCAAACAGTTTGCTGAACACAAGCAGATGAAGGACATGGATTACTGGAACCATATATTGTGGTCTGATGAGACCAAGATAAACTTATTTGGTTCAGATTGTGTCAAGCGTGTGTGGCCGCAACCACGTGAGGAGTACAAAGACAAGTGTGTCTTCCCTGAAATCAAGCATGGTGGTGGGAGTGTCATGGTCTTGGGGCTGCATGAGTGCTTCTGGCACTGGGTAGCTACAGTTCATTGAAGGAACCATGAATGCCAACATGTACTGTAACATACTGAAGCAGAACATGATCCCCTCCTTTCAGAGACTGGGCCGCAGGGCGGTATTCCAACATAACGACCCCAAACACACCTCCAAGACGACCACTGCCTTGCTATAGAAGCTGAAGGTAAAGGTGATGGATTGGCCAAGCATGTCTCCAGACCTAAACCCTATTGAGCATCTGTGGAGCATCCTCAAATGGAAGGTGGAGGAATGAAAGTTCTGTAACATCCATCAGCTCCGTGATGTCGTCATGGAGGAGTGGAAGAAGACTCCAGTGGCAACCTGTGAAGCTCTGGTGAACTCCATTCCAAAGAGGTTTAAGGCAGTGCTGGAAAATAATGGTGGCCACACAGATATTGACACTTTGAGCCCAATATGGACATTTTCACTTAGTTGTGTTCTCACTTTTGTTGCCAGCGGTTTAGACATTAATGGCTGTGTGTTGAGATATTTTGAAGGGACAGTGAATTTACACTGTTATACAAGCACTCACTACTTTACATTGAAAAGATATAATTAAAAATTTACAAAAATGTGTGGGCTGTACTCACGTGTGTGGTGTGTATATGTATGTATGTACAGTTGTGTTCAAAATAATAGCAGTGTGTTGAAAAAAGTGAATAAAGCTCAAAATCCTTCTAATAGCTTTTATTTCCATACACACAAATGCATTGGGAACACTACACATTCTTTTCCAAATCAAAACATGCAGAAAAATATATCAAATTTGTGTTGTTCCTCTAAAAAAAATTTAAGAAAAGTGAATATTAGACTGTACAAAAAAATAGCAGTGTTTGTATTCTTCTTTACAAACTCAAACATTCACTATATAAACTGAAAAATGTTTGAAGATTTTGCTTTCCTTTGAATCACTTAATGAATATTTAGTTGTATAACCACTGTTTCTGAGAACTGCTGTACATCTGTGTTGCATGGAGTCAACCAACTTCTGGCACCTGTGAACAGGTATTCCAGCCCAGGCTGATTGGACTACATTCCACAGTTCTTCTCTATTTCTTGGTTTTGCCTCAGAAACTGCATTTTTGATGTCACCCCACAAGCTTTCTGTTGGATTAAGATCCGGGGATTGGACTGGCCACTCCATAACGTCAATCTTGTTGGTCTGGAACCAAGATGTTGCACGTTTACTGGTGTGTTTGGGGTCGTTGTCTTGTTGGAACACCCATTTTCAAGGGCATTTCCTCTTCAGCATAGGGCAGCATGACCTCTTCATGTTATCTGATGTATTCAAACTGATCCCTGGTATGCGATAAATAGGCCCAACACCGTAGTATGAGAAACATCCCCATATCATGATGCTTGCGCAACCATGCTTCACTGTCTTCACAGTGTACTGTGGCTTGAATTCAGTGTTTGGGGGTCGTCTGACAAACTGTCTCCGGCCACTAGACCCAAAAAGAACAATCTTACTTTCATCAGTCCACAAAATGTTGCGCCATTTCTCTTTAGGCCAGTCAATGTGCTCTTTGGCAAATTGTAACCTCTTCAGCACGTCTTTTTTTCAACAGTGGGACTTTGCGGGGGCTTCTTGCAGATATCTTGGCTTCACGTAGGCGTCTTCTAATTGTAACAGTACTCACAGGTAACTTTAGACCTTCTTTGATCTTCCTGGAGCTGATTGTTGGCTGAGTCCTTGCCATTTTGGCTATTCTTCTATCCATTTGAATGGTAGTTTTTCGCTTTCTTCCACGTCTTTCAGGTTTTGGTTGCCATTTTAAAGCATTTGCGATCATTTGAGCTGAGCAGACTATAATTTTCTGCACTTCTTTATATGTTTTCCCCTCTCCAATCAACTTTTAATCAAGGTACGCTGTTCTTCTGAACAATGTCTGAAACGACCCATTTTCCTCAGAATTTCAGAGAGAAATGCACTGTAACCAGCATGTACAACATTTGCTGCCTTCCTTAAATAAGGGCAATAATTGCCACCTGTTTTTCAAAGAATGAATGACCTCACTAATAGAACTCCACACTGCTATTATTTTGAACATGCCCCTTTCAATTAGTGATTCAATTACACAGAATCAGCAGCATGCATGTCATGACTGTTGGTCTGTTGGATTTCTATTACTCTACTACACCTGCTAGTAAATTATTTGCCATGTAGAAATATCATTTCTACCAAAAACAGTGATTGATCAGGTTGGTGATGTCTGACTGCTATTATTTTGTATACACACACACACTCACACACTATATTGCCAAATGTATTGAGAAACCCCTCCAAATCATTGGATTCAGGTGTTCCAATCACCTCCATGGCCACAGGTGAATAAAATCAAGCACCTAGGCATGCAGAATTCTTCAAACATCTGTGAAAAAATGGATCACTCTCAGGAGCTCAATGAGTTTAAGTGTGGTAACGTGATAGGTTGCCACCTGTTCAATAAGCCCATCCGTGAAATTTCCTTGCTACTAAATATTCCACAGTCAATTGTTAATGGTATTATAACAAAGTGGAAGCAACTGGGAACAACAGCAACTCAGCCACAAAGTTGTTGGCCATATAAAACGACAGAGCAGGGTCAGCGCAGGGTGAAGCGCACAGTGCACAGAAGTCGCTAACTGTCTACAGAGGCAATAGATAAAGACCTCCAAACTTTGTGTGGTCTTCAAATAAGCACAGCAACAGTGCATAGAGAGCTTCATGGAATGGGTTTTTCATGGCCGAGCAGCTGCATCTAAGCCTTACATCACCAAATGCAATGCAAAGCGTCGGATGCAGTGGTGTAAAGCACTCCAACAGTGGACTCTAGAGCAGTGGAGAAGTGTTCTCTGGAGTGAAGAATCACGCTTCTATCTGGCAATCCGATGGACTTTTCTGGTTTTAGTGGTTGCCAGGAGAACGGTACTTGCCTGACTCCTTTGTGCCAAGTGTAAAATTTGGTGGAGGGGGGATTATGGTGTGGGGTTGTTTTTTTTTTTTTTGTTTTTTTTAGAGGTTGGGCTTGGCTCTTTAGTTCCAGTGAAGGGAACTCTTAAGGTGTCAGCTTTCCATTTTGGACAATTTCATACTCCCAACTTTGTGGGAACAGATTGGGGATGGCCCCTTCTTGTTCCAACCTTACTGCACACCGGTGCATAAAGCAAGGTCCATAAAGACATGGATGAGCGAGTTTGGGGTGGAGGAACTTGACTGGCCTTCACAGAGTCCTGACCTCAACCAGATACAACATCTTTGGAATGAATTAGAGCGGAGACTGCGAGCCAGGCCTTCTCGTCCAACATCAGTACCTGACCTCACAAATGCACTTCTGAAAGAATGGTCAAACATTACCATAGACACACTTCTAAACCTTGGAGACAGCCTTCCCAAAAGAGTTGGAGCTGTTATAGCTGCAAGGGTTTGGGCCAACTCAGTATTGAACCTTACGGACCAAGACTGGGATGCCATTAAAGCAGAGCTTGACAATTCCCGGGCACCAGGTCTCCATGGAGACTAGAAAATATGGCCTTGCGCCCGGGCTGTTGTCAGGCCCAGTGATGTAGCATAGGGGAGTGCAGCTAGGCGCAACACTGCCAGGCAGCCTGCCGGCGTTACTAGTGTGTGAGGCTGGGGGGTAGGGAGGAGTGGTGCTGTGTGGGTGGAGATCGGCGGTAATGTGAAGGGTGGGTTAGGGGAGATTTGGGGCTATAGAGTAGTAGGAGGAGCGGAGCTGGCAGGTAGTGTCCCCTGTGCGACTCTCCGTGACACCTGCCACTCTGGGGAGACTCTCAGCCTCACCTCGGAGCAGGAACTGGCGGCGTGACAGTGCAGCTTCCTCAGTGTCCCATCAGTGCAGCTTCCTCAGTGTCCCATCAGTGCAGCTGCATCAGTGTCCCATCAGTGCAGCCTCATAAGTGGCCTCATCAGTGCACCATTAGTGCAGCCTCATCCGTCCCCCCATCAGTGCAGCCTCATCACCACACATCAATGAAGAAAAATGACTTATTTGAAGAAAGTTTTTTTTTTTTTTTTTTTTTTTTTTTTTAATTTTCAGTCTTTTCTTTATTTAGTAACAAAAACCCCAGTGGTGATTAAATACGACTAAAAGAAAGCTCTATCTGTCTCAAAAAAAGATAAAAAATGAATTTGGGTACAGTGTTGCATGACCACACAATTGACCTTTACCCTCGGTTCACATCTGTGCAGGTGTTGCCGCTGTGGGACTCACACAGAGGAATGCGGGACCCGCCTAATTCTAATGGCACACCATCTGCACTGGAAATTGCAACTGTACTGTATGGGCTGCGATTTCCAAAGTAGTGCAGGGACTTCTTCCCTTGGAATGGGCTCTCGTGCCCTCGCAAATCGCAACCTGCACGACTGCACAGGTGTGAACCAGGGCTTAAAGTGTGACAGCTCTGAAAGTTGAAAATTGGCCTGGTCAGGAAGGAGGTGAAAGTAACCAGTAGGCAAGTGGTTAAAAAAAACTGGCTCCTAACTTTTTTAGCTGGCTTCTAGATTCAAAGCAAATTTGTTAAGCTGTGCTTTAAAGTTCATGTGCGTGTAAAGGCAGGCGTCCCAATACTTTTGGCAATATAGTGTTGCAGGCAGGGACACACATGCAGTGTCAGGGCAGGAAGACATGCGCAGTACCAGGACACACACACAGGCAGACAAATGCGCAATGTCAGGGCAGGCAAACAAGCATTGCCATTATTACGTTATTGCCATGGTACACTTTGAAATATATGGAGAACTTACTTCAGCAACTGACATTGAAAGCCTGGCATAAAATAAGTTCTAACAGTCATGTAGAAGGATGGGGGAGTCTCTCTTTCAGGGTTTCAAAATTCTGAAAAAGGCTTGGCAGACAAGACCAGCCCTTCCCCACTAAAAATAGAGGAATAGTTTGTCTGTTGAGTGTCACTTTAATACAGAACCACAAGAAGGGTATATTGGACTTAAATCATTCTGTGAATATTTTATTTATCCTAGGTACATCAAAGTGGCTCTGGGTGGTCTCCAGTTGTAAGTATTTGTACATTTATAGTTGTTCTATTTACTAGCAAAAGTGCGCCTGTTCCTGATGGAAGTTTCTTAGAAGGCATCATGTGAAGGAGAGGAATGTGAATGACATGACAGCAAACAGTATGTGTAGGAAAGAAGTGAGGATATGACATGGGGCAGTGCAGAGAGCATGAAGGTGGACAGTAAAAGTGCTGGAGCTATGACAGGGGGAGAGTATGTGCAGGGGAGGAGTGCAAAAAGGGTATGCTGATGGCCAGTATGTGCAAGTGAAGAGTGTGGAGAGTAATCCCAGCTCAGAATGTGCAGAGATAGGAGTGTAGAGGATATGATGGGGTGGTCTGTGCAGGAAAGAAGTGTGGAGGGTATTGTAGCAGGCAATATGTGCAGGATATGCTTGTTGATTTGAATGTAGGTAGTATGGGTAAGACGGTGGTCAGTATGTACAAAAGAGAAGTCCACAGGGAAGGATGGCATGCAGTAAAGAAGATTGTGGCAGTTATGACGGCAGGCAGATCTCACTGGTTTGGAGGCAGGAATCCCTCATGTTAGCAACACTTGGCTTTAATACTTTATTATTAATATTACACAGGATTTATATAGCGCCAACAGTTTGCTCAGAGCTTTACAATATAACGGGAGACAATACAGCAACAATACAGTTCAATACAAGAGGGATAGCAGGGCCCTGCTCCTTGGAGCTTACAATCTAGGAATGTGATATGATGTGTGTTAGGATAGAATGTGAACTGGTGGGCAATCTTAAGGTTTCCTTTTGGTATTATTTCAGTATGTAGAAGACAACCTTGCTGTGATGTCTGTTGGATTCTTGCTTGGCAGTCCAGATGATGCAGTAATATGGAGAGGTCCTAAGAAGAATGGTTTGTATTGGCTGCAATATGAATCTGCAGAATTAAATCTTCATATATTATTACAGGGATTGAGCTTTTATCCATGGGTCTTATTTGTGAATGTTGTGTGGGACCAACACATGTAAGTTATAATTTTGCTGTAAGCTTCTTTTATTGCTTGCAGAGATCTTCTTTTAAAAAAACCTCAAAATTAATTATATTATAGTTTAATATTCTAACAAAAAGGGAGCAAACTTTTTGGCTCTTTGCATTTTTCCATCTATTGGAAAATACATTTTTGAAAATCTTGGTAGATCCTAACAGTGTGGAGATGGGCAGATCTGTCACCACC
Source organism: Staurois parvus (assembly GCF_062004578.1). NCBI lineage: Eukaryota > Metazoa > Chordata > Amphibia > Anura > Ranidae > Staurois > Staurois parvus. Next base: position 3,379,620 of record NW_028317996.1, read on the forward strand.
TGTCATTCATTTAAGGGATCTGCTTTTCTATAACCACCCTAAGTGGCTTTTAAAATGCATTTCAGTAGCCATAGAAGTCACACCAGATAAAACTGACAAAAATGACTCATAAAATGAGAATCTACTCTACTGTAATTTTAACATTTGTAACAGTTTATATTGATATTTATATACTTAGGTTGAAAAAAAGAACACTAGGCCATTTATTTCAGCCTACAGAAAACATCTTTTTAAATATTACAAAACCAGAAGCCAGCTGTACTAAAATGGAAAAAATAATTTTTACCTGTACTACTTGCCTTCAATTTGGGACTGCCACACCTTCCCCAGTGTAACAGTAAGGACTGCCTGCTACTGCTGCTGAAGGAGAGGGGGAAAGAC